>NC_136269.1:55413194-55658194 GCF_964187855.1 Myxine glutinosa | reverse complement strand
GCCGTTATTCACTGACAAGACATCAGGACCAGCCTCATCTCCATCGCTTCTGCTCCATCATTTGAACACCTGGCTTTTAAACTCTCTGGTCACACACAGTCAGTCATGGCTGTTGTCTACCGCCCTCCCAAACCACACCCATCATTCCTGTCTGACTTCTCCTACTTTCTGACCCAGCCATGTTCCCTCTCCCCCTCAATCCTCCTCCTTGGTGATTTCAATATCCACATGGACTCCACTGACTCCAAGATAACCACTGACTTCACTGATTTACTCACCTGCTTTAACCTCACTCAACATGTCAACTTTCCTACCCATAACCGTGGTCACATTTTGGACCTTGTCTGCTCTACTGGATTAATCTTGCACCATCTCTCTGGCTCCGACCTCACCCTCTCTGACCACTTAGCCATCACTATGACCATCAACATCCCCATCCCAACACCAAGGCATTATCGCACTATCAACTTCCGTAAGCTAAACGCTCTTTCACCAACCTCATTCTCATCCACCCTCTCTGAAAAAATGTCCACTTCTCCCTTCGTTGACCTCCACAACCCTTCTGATCTCACTGACTACTACAACCACACTCTCTCCTCCTGCCTTGACCAACTTGCGCCTATAAAAACCAAAACAGTTTCTTTCACCCATTCTGCTCCCTGGTTTACCCCTGAACTCCGCCTGATGAAAACTCGTGCTCGCCAACTTGAAAGACTCCGCAATAAAACAGGTCTCACAATTCACTCCCAAGCCTACAAGGACCACCTACAACACTACAAAGATGCCCTCTCCCGCGCCCGCTCCGCCTACTACTCTCAAATTATCCACTCTGGCTCCGGAAACCCAAAAGCACTCTTCTCTACAATAAACAAAGTCCTCAGCCCCCTGAACACCACCACCCAGTCATTCACAGTAGACAACTGCATCTCCTTCCTTTCATTCTTCCAACGCAAAGTTGAAAACATCTACAACAGCTTGACCACCGCCGCACCCGCTCCCCCTCAAACCACCTGCCCCCCCCCCCCCCTTGTCCTGCCATCCCCTGTCTCGGTTCTCCCCAATCTCCCCTACTGACCTCTCTGAACTCCTCATAGGAATGAAAACTGCCACCTGCACTCTTGACCCCATCCCCTCCAGCTTTGTCAAGGCCTCCCTTCCTGCTCTCTCTCCACTTATCATTGCAACAATAAATTCCTCCCTGTCTACAGCCATTGTCCCACCATCCCTCAAAATTGCTGCTGTTACCCCCATTCTAAAAAAACCTGGACTAAACCCTGACACCCTAAACAACTTCAGACCCATCTCCAACCTACCCTTTCTGTCGAAAGTTTTGGAACGCGCTGTAGCCGCTCAACTCAAACATCACCTCTCTGCCAATAACCTGTATGAAACATTCCAATCCGGATTCCGCCCCAACCACAGTACTGAAACTGCTCTCCTCAAAATCACCAACGACCTTCTCCTCTCCTCTGACGCTGGCAACCTCAACATTCTCATCCTCCTCGACCTCAGCGCTGCCTTTGACACTGTCAGGGAATTTGTACTGGGGGACTCACAGGACTCCAACGACCGGACACAGGTTACAAAAGGTCTAGTTTATTAAACTGTATTCACTTCATCCAATTACCAAAATGATACCGCATAATATAATGGATCAGGTTAACTCTTTTCGCTGGTCCTTCTCGTTCATCCGACACTCCCGTTCGGTCAGCGCTTCACGTAGCAAGTCCTGTCGACTCCACGTTTGCTCTAGTTTATATGGACGAACTGGACTTAATCCTCTGTCCGCTGAAACGTTAATCCTTCTTCCGCTGATGCCCCGAGGTCATGTATTGCACCAAGCCCTGGCATCAACTCGCTCCCCTCCTGCTGTGATTTCCATTTACACAGTAGGAGGGTGCTCCAGCCTGGGGCTGTGACCAGGTGGACAAGAGATTACCATGTTCGGGCACATTCCTGACACTCATTTACGAACTCGGCTTTCACAGAGGTTGCAGGTAAAATGTATCAGCTTCGTTACCAGTCTTAATCAATAAGTTACCAGTGCCAATCAATAAGTTACACTGAATTACACTTCCACAATTCCCTCATCTTTTTGTTTTTGTTTATATTAACCATTAATCTAAACATCAATATAAGTAAACAATCAATCACTACAAGTAAACATCATTACAAGTATAAGTAAATAATCAATCACTTTGGTAATCAAATTCCCTTAGGCATACACCGTCATCCTGCAAGAATCACAAAACATTTCGTTGGTCATTGACTCCTTCCATATTGTTCAATCTATTGCATTTGCATCACAAATATATTTTCAAAACAACACTTCACCATCACCAAGATACAACAATTTCACTTCATTTTCAAGTTTTGTAAAGCATCTGCACCATCTGGCAAAAACGTTTGCCTCCACACAAATGTTGACTTTGTTTGAAAGGAAGGGCTGATCACTTGTGTTTGAATCCAGGTATGAAACATTTTCTCCTAATGTCTTCATAGCTTCTGCACTACTTCGTGTAGGATTTCGCTGTTGTGGTAACATTGCGGAGTCATAGACTGACCCTGCTCTCCTTGTAGCGTTCTTGCCACTTTTTGCTGTGAACCATAATGATTCCTTGAACAAGGCCTTCGCCCAGTTGTAGTCGACTTGCCTCCTCCCTCATTATGAGTGGGCAGCCAGTATTGGTGTGACGTTGATTGGCCAGCAAGATGTGGAACAGGGATGCCGGATGCATCCACAATGATGTTGGGACCATGGTGTTCAGGTCATTCATGGTCCTTACCAGGAGCAACCAGCAGAATCGTGCACAGCTGTTGTGACAAGGGCACAGCCGTTTTTTTGCAGCTCCATGCTGGTTCCCCGGGCGTTGGTGAAGTAATAACATATGTCCCCGCATTTCACAGAGGTTGCAGGTAAAATGTCGTTGTCCTGCAACTTCTGATGTGATGAATGTTCGAAGCCTTCGAACAAGAGTAAGTGATCGCCTTTCTTTCATATGTTGCAGTGTGATCCAGGCAAATGGTCACATAAATTTCCTTGGTGAAGGTAAGCATTCATCTCCAAGTTACACGGGAGAATGTCTTCATCATTCTTTGAGAAAGAGGGTGTATGCCATGATTAACTTCATTTTTAGCCACAAATTTTCTTTCTCGAACTTCTTCCCAATTCCGTTAGCACTCCCTTCAAAATGTGATCTCGTCTTATCCTTATGCTCAGTCACATCTGAATCTGCTTTCCGCACACACTGAATCAGATAGGGTACATCTTACCATGAAATCAGCATAATCATGTATATCTTCCGATAGTTTCACATTCAACAATTTGCTGTTTTTCCTTAACACAAAAGTTATATTCATTTATATGCGTCACACAAATAATATTCAATCAGGTATGTATTTTATTACTAAACTAAGAATAGCATCCACAATTGCTTTCAGGTTAATATAGTTCAAAAATTAACTCATGCAGGTATTTTAGCACTACTCTAAGAAAATCAATTGTATATGATTACAATCACAAACGGGAATACCTAATTCCCAACAACAATTTTCCCAAACCAACAAATTAAGCATAATGTATTATTACCATAATTCCTCTCCACTTTTTCTTTTCCCTCTTTTTCCTTTAACAGTGTGGCACTTGTGGTGATATGAGTTCACTGATATTGTAATTGACACAACTCATAACATTGTCGTTATGCCATTATCTTAATTCTACTGTTTATGTCGCCATAAAAGTCTTCCTTTTCTGGATCCACATTTCTTTCCTCATTTGTCACTTCATGCGTTATCATCGTGTTGTTGGTTACCTTATTCAAACACACCGTCACTAAGGCTTTCAAGCAAGCCACCACTAAAACAATTGCCAATATAACTACTAAACCAACAAACAAGTCTGCTACTCTTTGTAGACATTATATACCAAACTAACAAGCTTCCTAAAAGGTAAATAAAGAAAATCCCTTAATATGTAACATAATCAGATTATTTGTCTTACAAATGATCCCCCTATCTCCCGGGGTTGAACTCAATCCCCTGATCATGAGTGTAGTTGTGATACATTTTTCACTCATGTTGTATTAATATCAGCAGGTAATTGTATGTCATGTAGGCAAATAAATGTCACTATCCCAAGTAGGAATATCACATGTTGAAAATGTAGTGTTTATCAATGCAAGGGGTGTTAAAATGTAATTCAAATGACTGTAAATCACTACTATCATTTATCTACCACTGAATGTTCTGCTGGGCTGCTAGGTGCAGCCTCATTTTCTGTGGGATCGTCCACCTTAGCCCCATGTGCTTGTTTGCAATGAGGGGCATGAATCCAACTTTCTATTTTGGGTCCATCTTTGTTTCTATTCTTATCAATCTCCTATGGTTTATCAATTCGTTCCAAGATACCGCAACCAAAGGTTTTAACCAAAGCTCTACCAAACTATTTCCAATTTGAACAAAAATGCCAGTGAAACAATGATTCGAAGGATTAACTTCAAGGGGTCAATAAATTTATTCTACAGCCAGATCTAATTTTCCCATCCAATAGTTTGCCTTGCCACATGTCATATTATAACACCTTAATAAACCTTCGAAAAAATGTTTCCCATCTCAACAAATTTCCTTTTTTACAAATAGCCATGTGTAACTTACGTATTTAACTACAATTTCCTCTCAATTTGTTTGGCCTAACTGGCCGCAAAAGTGGCTGCCAGCATGCAGTACCGTTTTTTATCTACCAAGGAAGTGTTCCACACAAGACCTCTACCAAAATGTTGTTTGTAAAAACAAATCTGGGATTTCTGATTACATGGATGCACACTCTCAGGACATTTTCAGGCTGCTGTTAACAATCCACTACGATGACTTAATTCCTTTACCCACAATCAAATAATTAGTACAAATTGAGGATATTATCCCTATCACATTCTTTTATAGATTCATTATGTTGGATCTAATTTTTTCCAATAATTTTCCACTGCTGTAAGGCGGAACAATAGCTCTCATAAGTCTTAGTAATATCGTACTTAATTTGCCCAGCAAAGAATAATTTATTTACTATCCTTTCTCATCTGTTAACCAGTGACTTTGTTTAAACTCCAGAACTGAAAACCCACAATAGTTCAAACCAGCAAAATTTTCTTTACTCTTTTCCCATATCATCTATGCCTAAAACACATCCCTACATACAGCACAATTTATATGCTGATAAAATTCAAGTTTATATATATAAAATCCATGAGCAGAGTATTCTGGGAAGTCAGTGTAAGACCTCTCCCAAATTTGGATGATTTTGTACTTCCTCATTTCCTTTTATGAAGCTCATATCCATAAATAGATGTTATTCTCATATACATTCTATCAAAAAATGGAATCCCAAAATTACTCACAATTTTACTATGAATTAATGGCTGCTCATAACCCAGCACATCAAATTTTTTTTATATTCCATTTCCCTTGACAAAAGAGATAATGTTCATAATCAAATTATATTTCTATTTTATTTTACGGATTCTCTGGATATTCAATCCCATCCACATATCCCAATCCCATCCACATAAAACTATCCATTTCCAGACAGGCACACTGTCGGTGTCAACAATCTTGTAAGATTGATACACAAAAACACACACACACATGCATTATGCATATTTGTTTGCGTTGGAACCATTATTTACAGATCAGATGGGTGTCAATTTTATTTCAATTTCATAAAATTTGTCAATCAAATTCAAAATGCTTATAGACAAATAAACCAAAAGTCCATTCTTAGAAAACCCTCATGATGTCACATTGAAATTACCCTTTCAGCCTTCACAATAATCTATCCAAATTTTGACTACACACCCATTTGCATGTCAGTCGACCATTGACCTATCAATCGTGCGGAACAATAGTCCGAAATTCCCACCTGATCATCATGTGACTCTTGTCACTTGGTTTGCCAAAAAATTGCAACGCAATTGTTCCAAACTTTGTAAATTTAAAATTGCTGTGCCCAAAATAGAAGATCCAATTTTGGCATTTGATCAATTAATTATTAATTTGTTAACAAGCAAAAAAGAAAAAATGAATCATTCTTGCTCTGAAAACTTTTCAGACACAAGAATCATCGACAGTTATTCATGTTTGTCCAGTAATCGAATCTGTTGAGGCCAATCATCATTTGGGATTTGCAGCAATGAAGGCCTAATCATTGTCTGAGGTACCGGTAAGCACTGGTACCCTTGATCTTGGTTTGCCCCATGACCTTGTCTTCCTGTTGACATACGGACATCTTCTTCTCCAATGTCCCATCTTTCCACACTCGAAACACCGGTTTCTGTCGTTGTCTGATCTGTGCACTTGTATTGCTGGGCTGCATCTCTACATCCCTGAGTTGCCACTGCAATCTCTCGTTATCTCCTGAAACACGAAAAAATTCTCTGTACCGTCCTTTTTGGGGAGACAACTGGAAATCAGATGGGACAACTGTCACTTTCATTCCTAATTTCGAGGGCAGTTGTGCATTTGTCTCCTCCACTGTATCCTGTATCCTTTTTATTTTAAGTTCTAGTTCCGTTATCCGTTCTTGCTGTTCCCGTTGTCTGGATTCACCATCCCAAAGATGGAATGCAAGCCAGTCTACCGTTAGATTCTGTCTCTTCCTGGCTTTCAATCTTTGTTCCAATCTTTCCAATCGACTTCGCTCAAATGTACCATCTCTTGGAAACTCCTCATCATGTCCCTTTGTCCACAAATACCAATTCTCGACCTGCCTTATAGCTTCTGCACCATAACGGTCGTACATATGATGTGTACAAGTACCTTTTTGTGGAATCTCTTGTTGTCCTTGTGTATTTTTGCAGGCTCCATTTCCCATTCTGCCTTTTATCAAAGTAGCGTTGGATGTGTTGTAGTTTGTTCCTCTAAAGCTTCACTCGTACCTCCAGGAAGGGTCTCTCCACCTGTTCACACGGTGATTTCCAGAGAATCTCCCTCAGCCGTGGCTTTTGCACAATCCAATCTCACAGATCAGTATTTGCAGATGAGCCGGAGGGTCAGTATGAAATGGGTGAATCCTCAGGTGTCCGCTCTGTTGACGGGGAAATCACACAATGGTAACCGCACATATATATCTGTATATAAACTCACCACCTTGCTCAATATTCCCAGGTTGTCTCCACATTGTTAATATCACGCAAAGATATCAAAGCTTCTTTCTTGAGACCGCATTTTCATCAATCAAACAATCAATATATTCAATTCAATTTATTCAGTTCAATTTATGCAATTAAATTCAATCAATTAGATTCAATCAATTAACAATTCAATCAATTATTCAATTTCAATTAATTCATCAATATTCATCAATAAATCAAATTAATCATTTTGAATGACTCCTTGCATAAGCCCTTTCCCCAATGATGTCAGGACAGGTCCATCCATTGACTGAGATCGACTCATCGGTCGTCACCTCTGGTTCGTACCTCATGTCAATTGATGAATCACCGTCCTGTCCTAGGGTCATATCTGACATATTTCCCCATTTTGCCTGGTCTCCACAAATTTTCTTTGCAACCACTAAAGGCAACTCATCCTTCATTCGTGAGACAGCCAAAATGGATGGCAGAAATTAAAGTTCATTGGGAAAAATATCTCATCATTTTTCTTTTAATAGTATCCAAAATCTCTTGGCAATATAAATTTCGTAAAACTCCTGAAATAAGACTGTAAAATTTCTTCAATCATGCTAAATTTTGAAACTCCATCGCTTTTAATACCCAATTTATCCCATAGGGCTTGAAAGTTCTTTCCCAAGTTCATGCAGCATTCTGCATTTGAACCCTATGATATCATTCATAATAATCATCATGATTTTATAGTCATGGTCCTATCATAATCATCTATTTAAAACGAACATTTCCTTTATCACCACAGCTATGTGGTATAATCAACAATAGAATAAAACTGTACATAGCAACAGGCTACCTCATGGCCACTTAGTATACCTATTGACAATAAGTCATAACAATATCGAATAATCACTGAACAATTCAAAAATCGCTTCCCCTGCTCCAGCCGCAGCATCCGTGATATTTGTTTGCTCATTCACTATTCCTGATTCGTCATCAAGGATCTCCATCATCACACAGCGTACTTAATTCCGCATTCTAATGAGAATTCAACAGGATTTTACGACTCAAAGGAAAAGAACGAGCAGACCTTTTGCAGGATGATCGTTACAAAAATCGTTACATATATTAAAGTATTTATGATGTCGACAAATCATATCTTAATTCTTACAAGATTTTGGTTCTTTGAATAAATCACAGCACCGGGAGAACCAGCTCCAAAAATGGATCTTTGTGTTTATTCAGCACCCTAGTAATTGGTTCTTTGTGTACTAATTACACAGCACCCAGGCCCCGCTCATATGGATCTTTGTGCAGCGCTACACAGCACCTGAGCAAAAGGGGTTTCATCTACATTTTCCTATCTGGTGTACCATCCGTGATATTTGTCTGCTCATTCACTATTCCTGATTCGTCATCAAGGATCTCCATCATCACACAGCGTACTTAATTCCGCTTTTTAATGAGAATTCAACAGGAATTTACGACTCAAAGGAAAAGAACGAGCAGACCTTTTGCAGGACGATAACTGAAATTAGTCGTGAAAATATATCCAAATACACAAAAATACACACCCACACAAATAAACAACATTTATTCCGTTTAACAGAACAAACATTTCCTCTATCATGACATGCATGTCTTCAAAATTATATGCCCAAGAGAAAAAGTAAAATTAATTAAAACTGCGGGCAGTGATGATCCGGGGACCATACCGCTCCATCCTGATTGGACGAGTGCGTGCTAGAGTCGTTAACAACGACAGTCCAGATCCGATTGTTCAAAATTTCAACTCAATCGATCGAAAAATGAACGCAGGGATGCATTTTAAAGGTGCAGTGGCACTAACTGAGTTGCCACGAATATGGCCACGAAATTGCCAATATGGCCATCACAAAATATTTTCCTTAATCAATTGGCTCATAGCATAACCAATCTGCAAGTATCTCATCCGAAGATGTATCTCTGAGGAATTTTAATTAAATAAGTCATTTATAAATCAACGAGTTAATTTATTAAATGATTAATCAATAAATCAATATTTCCTTGACAGCCACATCACTTGGTCAGTGTCATGTCCAAATATCAGCTTCCTTACTCAAAAGGTGCCTGAGTTAATGTAATGTAATTACTGTAATAAGATTACTGCAATTACTGTAATGATTACTGTAATTACTGTAATTACCGGAACTGTAATTACTGTAATTACCTCAGGTAATTACCCTAATGTAATTACTGTAATGTAATAAGAAATGTAATTAATTAAATAAGTACTTCATTAATCGTTAATAATGAAATAATTCCTGAATTCTCATTCGATTCACTTGACATTCGAATGTCCCCAAAACGTTGGAGCAAAACGTTGCAACAACGAAAGTGAAACGTTGTAGCGACGTTGTGGAAACGTTAGCAAAACCCAACATTTGAATGTTCCCATTCATTCCAACAACAAGTTCCAACAACAAGTTCCAACAACAAGTTCCAACAACAAGTTCCAACAACAAGTTCCAACAGCAAGTTCCAACAGCAAGTTCCAACAACAAGTTCCAACAAGTTCCAACAGCAAGTTCCAACAGCAAGTTGCAACAACAAGTTCCAACAAGTTCCAACAACAAGTTCCAACAACAAGTTCCAACAACAAGTTCCAACAGCAAGTTCCAACAACAAGTTCCAACAACAAGTTCCAACAGCAAGTTCCAACAACAAGTTCCAACAACAAGTTCCAACAACAAGTTCCAACAGCAAGTTCCAACAACAAGTTCCAACAAGTTCCAACAACAAGTTCCAACAGCAAGTTCCAACAACAAGTTCCAACAACAAGTTCCAACAACAAGTTCCAACAGCAAGTTCCAACAACAAGTTCCAACAGCAAGTTCCAACAACAAGTTCCAACAACAAGTTCCAACAACAAGTTCCAACAAGTTCCAACAGCAAGTTCCAACAGCAAGTTGCAACAACAAGTTCCAACAAGTTCCAACAACAAGTTCCAACAACAAGTTCCAACAACAAGTTCCAACAGCAAGTTCCAACAGCAAGTTCCAACAACAAGTTCCAACAACAAGTTCCAACAGCAAGTTCCAACAACAAGTTCCAACAACAAGTTCCAACAACAAGTTCCAACAGCAAGTTCCAACAACAAGTTCCAACAACAAGTTCCAACAGCAAGTTCCAACAACAAGTTCCAACAACAAGTTCCAACAACAAGTTCCAACAACAAGTTCCAACAACAAGTTCCAACAGCAAGTTCCAACAACAAGTTCCAACAACAAGTTCCAACAACAAGTTCCAACAACAAGTTCCAACAGCAAGTTCCAACAACAAGTTCCAACAGCAAGTTCCAACAACAAGTTCCAACAGCAAGTTCCAACAACAAGTTCCAACAACAAGTTCCAACAACAAGTTCCAACAACAAGTTCCAACAACAAGTTCCAACAACAAGTTCCAACAGCAAGTTCCAACAACAAGTTCCAACAACAAGTTCCAACAAGTTCCAACAACAAGTTCCAACAGCAAGTTCCAACAACAAATTCCAACAACAAGTTCCAACAACAAGTTCCAACAGCAAGTTCCAACAACAAGTTCCAACAGCAAGTTCCAACAAGTTCCAACAGCAAGTTCCAACAGCAAGTTGCAACAACAAGTTCCAACAAGTTCCAACAACAAGTTCCAACAACAAGTTCCAACAACAAGTTCCAACAGCAAGTTCCAACAGCAAGTTCCAACAACAAGTTCCAACAACAAGTTCCAACAGCAAGTTCCAACAACAAGTTCCAACAACAAGTTCCAACAGCAAGTTCCAACAACAAGTTCCAACAAGTTCCAACAACAAGTTCCAACAGCAAGTTCCAACAACAAGTTCCAACAACAAGTTCCAACAACAAGTTCCAACAGCAAGTTCCAACAACAAGTTCCAACAGCAAGTTCCAACAACAAGTTCCAACAACAAGTTCCAACAACAAGTTCCAACAGCAAGTTCCAACAACAAGTTCCAACAACAAGTTCCAACAACAAGTTCCAACAACAAGTTCCAACAACAAGTTCCAACAAGTTCCAACAACAAGTTCCAACAACAAATTCCAACAACAAGTTCCAACAACAAGTTCCAACAGCAAGTTCCAACAACAAGTTCCAACAGCAAGTTCCAACAAGTTCCAACAGCAAGTTCCAACAGCAAGTTGCAACAACAAGTTCCAACAAGTTCCAACAACAAGTTCCAACAACAAGTTCCAACAGCAAGTTCCAACAGCAAGTTCCAACAACAAGTTCCAACAACAAGTTCCAACAGCAAGTTCCAACAACAAGTTCCAACAACAAGTTCCAACAACAAGTTCCAACAGCAAGTTCCAACAACAAGTTCCAACAAGTTCCAACAACAAGTTCCAACAGCAAGTTCCAACAACAAGTTCCAACAACAAGTTCCAACAACAAGTTCCAACAGCAAGTTCCAACAACAAGTTCCAACAGCAAGTTCCAACAACAAGTTCCAACAACAAGTTCCAACAACAAGTTCCAACAGCAAGTTCCAACAACAAGTTCCAACAGCAAGTTCCAACAACAAGTTCCAACAGCAAGTTCCAACAACAAGTTCCAACAACAAGTTCCAACAACAAGTTCCAACAGCAAGTTCCAACAACAAGTTCCAACAACAAGTTCCAACAGCAAGTTCCAACAACAAGTTCCAACAACAAGTTCCAACAACAAGTTCCAACAGCAAGTTCCAACAACAAGTTCCAACAAGTTCCAACAACAAGTTCCAACAGCAAGTTCCAACAACAAGTTCCAACAACAAGTTCCAACAGCAAGTTCCAACAACAAGTTCCAACAGCAAGTTCCAACAACAAGTTCCAACAACAAGTTCCAACAACAAGTTCCAACAACAAGTTCCAACAGCAAGTTCCAACAACAAGTTCCAACAGCAAGTTTTGAAACCACGTGGCAGTAACGACCACAGAACCACCCTCCTATTTGCATGGAATGGTTTGGTCCATTCGCAAAGCCAAAACGAACGACCACAGAACCACCCTCCTATTTGCATGGAATGGTTTGGTCCATTCGCAAAGCCAAAACGAACGACCACAGAACCATACCTTGGGACCCCCTTGTCCGATTAATTTCAAACCTTGACAAATTTTCCATTCCTTCCCTTCCTGATCTTTCGATGTAGGGCTGGGTTCTTTTTTTTTTTAGGATCATGTTGCATCGAGCATTATTTTCCAAAACAGTGTGAACATTAACCCACACCAAAACCTCTGACATCCCACCATTAACACCTATTGTAAGCGTGCCGAATCAGTAAGCATCACCCCTTCTATGAGCCTCGACCAGAGGGTGGTTGTTACTCACAAACACCATTTCCTGTAATTATCTCTCACTAGGGCATGCCCGTACTATATATATATCTAAAATTATATCCCCCGCCGAGCAAGTCGCTGGCTCCAAGTCGAGTGCTTTGAACAAAAAAAGAAGTACTCTAAACGGTGGTTTTTTATTCAACCGTGAAGCATGTCTCAAAGGCTTCTTGATGGACCTGGACAAAATTTGATGCAATTTTTTTTTTCTCAATCGCCATCTTTCATCATAATTCTGGACCGGCATGAGGGGGGGTTGTCTGTCATGAATTTATAGGCATGGCGGGAAAACTGAAAAAAATTATTTATTTAAAACGGGTGTACACGATTGTACACGTGTACGGACGGACCTTACCGAACCGGCAAACAAGTCGCTTCATGCACATCAGTGGTGCGTTTCTTCGTGGCGCGTGTCAGAAGAATTACACAGCGCAGGAAAAATACGTATTTACAGAAATCGTTAAAAAAAAACTCGGATAATCGCTAAAATCGTTGTGGCCGGTGTACCATATTGGAAATATATATATATATAAATATAATTCCGTTTCCCGGTTCCCTGTCGCTCGCCGAGCGCCGATCAAGTCAAGTGCTTCGAACAAGTGCAAAAAAAAAAGTAGTACTTTATCCGTGTGCGGGTGGGTAAACGAGTGTACCGGCCTTACACGTCCTGGAAGCAAGCGGTCGCAAGGTGCACACTTGCTTCGTTTGCTTCCAGGTTACAGTAAGGCCCTTTAATAACCAGCGCAAAAATACGTATTTACAGAAATCATTTAGAAAAAACGAATAAATTGCTACAGTCGTTTATCGAAATCCCATTCGTGATGGCTCACGCCACCTATATCGCGGCATCGGTGCGCAAAGAAGCCCCAGTCCACCTGCTCCCCCATGTATGTACCCATAACTTCCAAGTTCGTAAATCATATTGGACCAAACAAGACACACTCACCTTTTAAAGAAGACTTGTTTGTGTGTACAATTGATGTCAGCGGTGCCTCCAAGATTGTCAGGGAATTTGTACTGGGGGACTCACAGGACTCCAACGACCGGACACAGGTTACAAAAGGTCTAGTTTATTAAACTGTATTCACTTCATCCAATTACCAAAATGATACCGCATAATATAATGGATCAGGTTAACTCTTTTCGCTGGTCCTTCTCGTTCATCCGACACTCCCGTTCGGTCAGCGCTTCACGTAGCAAGTCCTGTCGACTCCACGTTTGCTCTAGTTTATATGGACGAACTGGACTTAATCCTCTGTCCGCTGAAACGTTAATCCTTCTTCCGCTGATGCCCCGAGGTTATGTATTGCACCAAGCCCTGGCATCAACTCGCTCCCCTCCTGCTGTGATTTCCATTTACACAGTAGGAGGGTGCTCCAGCCTGGGGCTGTGACCAGGTGGACAAGAGATTACCATGTTCGGGCACATTCCTGACACTCATTTACGAACTCGGCTTTCACAGAGGTTGCAGGTAAAATGTATCAGCTTCGTTACCAGTCTTAATCAATAAGTTACCAGTGCCAATCAATAAGTTACACTGAATTACACTTCCACAACACCATCAATCACACCATCCTCCTCACCTGACTTGAACCCACCTTTAACATTACCGGCACTGCCCTCTCTTGGATCAAATCATACCTCTCTGACAGACGCCAGTTCATCTCCATCAATAACTGCAAATCCCCCACTGCTCCCCTCCCGCAAGGTGTCCCCCAAGGTTCAGTTCTTGGCCCCCTCCTCTTCATCCTTTACCTGTCCCCCCTCGGTCACTTAATCCGCCGTCATGGTCTCCAATTCCACTGCTTCGCCGATGACATCCAGCTTTTCATCTCCACCAAGTCCATCTCCACCGCCACCCACTCTATCCTGACAAACTGCATCACTGAAATAAAATCCTGGCTTCAAATTAACTTCCTCAAACTTAACTATGATAAATCTGAAATAATCATCATTGGCCCAAAAACGCTCATAAAATCCACCAATAACTTTGCCCTCAACATCGACGGTATCCCAGTATCCACCTCCCCTCACATCCGGAATCTTGGCATCATCTTTGACCAAACCCTCTCCTTCGACAAATACACTAAACAGATCACAAAGACAGCCTTCTTTCACCTGAAAAACATCGCCTGTCTCCATCCATCCCTCTCCTCCATGGCTACAGAAACCCTCATCCACACCTTCATCACCTCCCGTCTGGACTACTACAATAGCCTCCTCTATGGTTCACCCTCAACAATCACCAATAAACTCCAATACATTCAGAACTCCGCTGCCCGTCTACTCACCCATTCCCGGACCCGTGACCACATCACCCCCGTCCTTTACAAGCTTCACTGGCTCCCCATCTCCCAGAGAATCCAGTACAAAATCCTCCTCTTGACCTACAAAGCCCTCCATAACCTGGCCCCATCCTACCTGGCTGACCTCCTCTCCAGACACACTCCCAACCGCAACCTCTGCTCTGCTGGTACCAACCTCCTGACCCCCCCCCCCCCCCCCAATCCGGACCAAATTCAGATCCTGGGGGGACAGGGCCTTCTCCATCGCTGCTCCCACCCTCTGGTACTCACTACCTCACACCATCAGAGACTCCTCCCCACTCACCATATTCAAAACATCACTCAAGACCCACCTGTTCAACACTGCATTCAACATTTAACCCACAGCATTTAACCCCTGACTATCCCTTCTCCTTCTCCCTCCTTTTTGCTTTGAATATTTCCCGATTGATTCTTGTTTTTTGCAATTGTTTTTATGTTTTGCTATGCATTATGTTTTGCACTCTGTCAAAGCGTCTTTGGGCTCCCTGAAAAGCGCTATATAAAATAAATGCATTATTATTATTATTGTGTGTGTGTGTGTGTGTGTGTGTGTGTGTGTGTGTGTGTGTGTGTGTGTGTGTGTGTGTGTGTGTGTGTGCATGTTTTTAGTATTGTGGCTTTGTTATTTATTGTAATCTCACTTTCAAAACCTCTCATTTTGGAGCAGTAAAAAATCAAGAAGACAGAATTAAAGGATTTCTTTTTTTTAAAGTGAGGAATACGTGTGCACAAATGTTTTGTGTATGAAAGGTCTTGGCTCATTGTAGTTTTATTGAAATGAAAAAATTGGAATATCCTGTAACAAATTAAACACCATATTCTGCATTTTCATACTTTACCGTGTCATTTTACCAATGTGCGTGCAAACGTTTTCTGTTTGGTAACGGTTGTTTTATTACACAGAAGTTTTATTACATATTTTTTTACATCTCTTTAAATCTATAAATGTTTTTCAATTTTCTGTATGAATAATAATTTTTCATGAAAGACTTGCTGTACACAATGCTTCATATAGATAGATTTTAGCATGTTTTGTTGAAATTGATCCTAACCATCATTGCTGTCTTTTTATGAATGATTGTTTTTAGCTGATTTATAGACACCTTGTTTTGCTTTTTGTTTTGTAAAACATTTGACTATTTCACCTTTAGCCTTACAGAAATTTAACAGACTACTGATGGTTATGTTAAATTAATGGTAAAATGTAAAAAATAATGTGTCAAAAATACCAGTTTCATTTATGTCATTGATTGACATTTCCTTTCTGGCCACGGGTCTACTGATCAAGTCTTTTGCAAGAATAATTCTTACTTGATGCATTTTTTTGTGAATGAAAGGCGATGAACTCCCGATTGTGGCTGATTTTATCTTTTGGAAAAGGAAGGAACTTTCTCCTCTCCTAGCAATTCCAAATGTGTCCTCAACCTGCCTGGTCCTGACAGCTCATGTTGGAAGACATCACGTTGCTCGGGCGACAAGTTGATGGATTGCAGGATAAAGCTGAGCAGCTGGAAACAAGCCAGGCTCCAGGAAGCACAAGCTTTGGCTGCAGGGTGTCACAGCTGAGTGCACGATATGTTGCACTGGCTGGCTTGGCACAGGTAAGTGGTTAATCATGCCTACTCTGCTTGATTGGGCCCCTTTACCTCTGGGTCATTGCTTGACTTGCCAATATTACCAATGATATAAGGCTAAAGGTATTAAATAGTGATATTTAAAAGACCCTGAAAATATAGAGCTATAAATTAGTTATTATTACCTCCACTTGGTTTTGATTGGTTTCTAACAACAAAAACTTTATTACTTCCGCCACCAATGGTGGATGGAGGTTATGTTTTCACCCCTGCCTGTCTGTTTGTCTGTGAACAAGATATCTCAAAAAGTTGTGGACGGATTCGGACAAAATTTGGCAGAGAGGTAGTGTATGTGACAAGGACGAAATTATTAGATTTTGGTGAAGATCCAGATTCGGATCCGGCTAGTAGAATTTTTTCAAGTGATTCTTCACCATTGAGAGATAGGGCCAAAAACGATATATAACAGGCTATCTCAAAAAGTTGGACACGGATTCAGACGAAACTCCATGGGCAGGTTGTGTGTGTGACAAGGACGAATCGCTTCGATTTTGGTGAAGATCTGAATATGGATTCGGATATGAGAATTATTTAATATTTTAAGTGATTCTTCACCTTTGAGTGATAGGGCTAAAACCAACATATAGCAGGATATCTCAAAAAGTTATGGACGGATTTGACGAAACTTGGTAGACAGGTTGTGTGTGACGAGGAATAATTGATTCAATTTTGGTGAACATCCGGATCCGGATCCGGATCCAGCTAGTAGAATATTTTGAGTGATTCTTCACAATTGGGAGATGGGGCCAAAATGGTTATGAATGAATGAATGAATGCTCGTTTTAAGGCCATTTTCCCTGTTAGAGCAGGGGTTAGCCTTGCAGGCTCCATGACAATCATGGTTCGCTGTTTGAGGCAATGTTTTTATGGCCGGATTCCCTTCCTGACGCCAACCCTTAGTCGCCTCTTACGATGCGCAGGGATACGGTGTACCTATTCTAAACCGGGGTACACACCGGGATCATTCATCCCAGCAAGTCGGTACTCAATTTGCCGACCTCGGAAGGATGGCAGGCTGAGTCAACCCCTCTGGTGTAAATTCAGCGATCGACCGGGATTCAAACTCAGGATCCTCGGATCCCAAGCCTGCGCCCAAACCGCTAAGCCAACACCAGGCTTTTTGTCTGGATGCAGATGCGGCCTATCAGTGAGATACCAAATGTAAACTGTTCAGCTTGGCAGTAGTATGCTCTCTAGAAAGAAAACCACCATTAGAGGCCATTTTTCCCCACAGAGCAAGGGTTGGCCTTAGAGGTATGCCCTCTACCGAGTGCATTCTAGGTTAATCAGTCTTACCTCATGACTAAATCCTATCCTCAGCCCCCAAAGGATGCTGCACGATTTAGACCACCAATTTACAATAAAATTAATGAAAAAAGCAGGAAATGTGACAAAAATCACACCAGGCCAAAAACGTTATACAGCAGGATATCTCAAAGTTCTGGACGGATGATTTTGATTATAACGTGATTCTGTATTGTGATTTTCTGGTCTACTCTGGGATACAAAACGTAAACTGTTTACCTGGCGGAGGTGTGCTCTCGACTGAGTGCCGTTCTAGCTCCCAAATAAATATATCTGCAGATAGATTGTTGATAGATAACTATAAGGATTAAATATTAAATACAACTTCATAGATAATACTCAAAGGAATAATGGACAATCTAAGTGTATAATTAAAATGATATCTGTGACATAAACTCAAGACACTGCGAATCATCAATTATTGAATCATCAATAAAATCGTTATTCATTTTAGGAAACCCTCATTCAAAAGAGGAGTTTGAATAAAACGTTACATGTTGTATGTGCTATAGTGCTGCAGATTATTGTCAAAAAGTCCCTTAAAAAATGGCGGAACTGGCAACTACTTTCCTACCAGCTACTTTTGGTATTTTTATAAAGGAGGGGCCTTGATAATAGGACCCTCCTTTATATATCCAAAAATAAATATACCAAATACCAAAAATATACCAAAAATACCCAGAATACCTCTGGGGGAACATGCTTAAATGACGTCATCGAAATGGCTGCCAAAATTGTAAAGTTTGGCATTGTGTACAGGTGCTGACGTGGTACCTAACCGTTTATATGGTAGTTTTTACTGTCAAGAGAAAAAACATCAGCCTTTTCCTGGGATGAACACTTTCATTTGTGGAGAACCAGAGAATAAAAAGTAAGGAATAAAACTTACAGCAACGAATATGAAGCCAGCAGAAGTTCGTGAGAATGTGCTTACAACAATGGTTCTGATTACAAAAATGATTCACAAATACTTCACCGTGCAGTTAGTATTATTCGCAGAGACATAGAAAAATTACAACCAACAACCGAATACCCTAATACCCAAGAAATTGATCTTAATGCATCAGCTGCGTTTAATTTAAATATTATTTAAATATTATTTCAATATTTAAATTAAATTATTAAATTAATTTAAATGCATTTAAATGCATTGCATGCATGCATGCATTTGCAATGCATGCATTTAAATTAATTTATTATTTAAATATTTAAATATTATTTTAAATATTATTAAATATAATTAATAATATTATTTTTAATTTTTATTAAATATTAATATTATTAAATAGAATATTTAAATCAGATGCTAGTATCATTTTATTACAGATCAGGACACAGGGACCCTCAATGTAAAAATAAAATACAAAAACTTAATGAAAATGGAGGCCATCTTGATGACGTCACTTGAACATGTTGGTGAAGCCCAAATGAAGGTGTTGGTGAAGATCCTGAGTTTGAAGGTGTTTGAAGGCAAAGTATTTTTGGTGTGTGAAGTAGTCAGGGGGATTCTGGGTATTTTTGGTGTGTGAAGTTGTCAGGGCCCATACTTGATAAAAAATATCAAAATTAGCTGGTAGGAAGCTATTTGCCACTTCACCCTCATTTTCATGCTCAATCTGCAGCCCTACTATCTTTAAACGGTCTGAGATATTAGTTGTAATGACAGATGAAATGTACAGTGTAAAAAGTGTAAAAAGAATAAATGGATTATTTGGAATTGCTGCATTTCTAATGAGCGTTATTCCAACAAATGCTCAATTTTACAAATACTGAATAAAGAAATTAAACTGCACTCATGAAAATTCGAGCTTGGGTTAGTTTAGCACTTAATGATTTTTCCCAATGTGGGGATTATAGCAGATTTATGAATCGGAGTCATTGAAATAATGATCATAGCAGATTGATCATTGCCACGAGTAGGATGGAAGGAAAGCGATGGGGTGGAAGTGATGATGAATGGCGTCTATACTCACCGATGACAAGTGGTGCTTGTGCGATTACAAAGATGGGTGCTGTTTAAAAGAATCTTCCAAGTAGGCCTGGGGGATGACATCAGTGCTGACGGATGGTGGAATTTTGTTCCAGTCCAAGTTGCGAGTTTTTACACAATCTTTTGTTCGACATGGGCGCTAGATTTTTTTAAACTTTAAAGATATAGTTTCCAAAGAAGTAAATCAAATATTTTCGTTGAATCATTGTTTTTGAAACATTGATAGAGATATTTATTTGTGGTCTTATATCTGATCCCTTCCACAGGAAAGGGCACAATGGAACATGCATCGCTTTCAGGAGCACCAGCAGTTTCAGAAAGATCTGCAGGAGCTGGAGGAGTGGATATCGGAAAGTCAGCAACGTCTGGATACTTATCATGAGGCAAACGTCGACCGACCTGTTCTTGAGAGCCGCCTCACCAAAGTGGAGGTTAGTGTACTAATCACAGCATATTCCTCAGCCCCCGACACTTATTCCTCCCTCCCAAAAAACGAATTACCCACACACTTTCTACACCTGTTGTAGAGATTATTCAAAATTACATTCAGCTTGAACACACATGATCGCCATTGCTTGATTGCCCCATCGTTGATATCATCATCTCATTGAAACTGGTCTTTTAAGATCCATGCCCTCAGCTTTTCAACATCTCAGACCTTTGTCTTGTCATCAATGGTATCTATTTGAGCTTGTCATATTTGAGGAAAATGGTGAGATATTTTGATCCAGGAATTTTAAAAAAATCAATTGGGACCTAATCCTTGTGGTGTTAAGGATTGAGGACCATTACATTATAATTGTTTGATTCATATTCGTATTCTGGTGTTCGGCCAAAAGGCAGGTTAGGTACTGCATAAGCATTTTCTTGACGAGGGTTATACTGGTTGGTTTTCCATTGCCTTCCAAGTAATGGAATTAGGAATTTAGGGCAGGAATTTGCAATTTGGCCATGGTGCTGGCGACAGCTCATCTGCTCTTCATGAAGGACACCGGGGAATCCTTAACGTCCACCAACTAATGCCAGCAGACAGAACTTTCAGTTTAACATCCATCCGAAAGACTGCACACACATTGACGAATCACCTTGCCTGTGAAATCACGATACAGTTTATAGTTTGGTCGGCATTTGAACCCAGGCAAGATAGCTTATACCCCCATCACACCAAACTAGTTCTCAATACGTTCGTGAAAATGTTGTCGAACGGGCTCCAACTGTGTATGAACGTAGTGGACGTAGTAGCAACTATTTACAGTCTTTTTACGAACTTCATGGACGGGCTCGGACGGGGAGGGCGCTCTAGAACTTTGAGCCTGCTCAAAATTTTATCCCGTCCATCCCGTTCTCCAATTAGACGGATTGACAACGTACTTAAAACGAGATAGACGTACTACGAACGGAATTGCCGTACTTTGAACGTACTAGGGACGTGTTACGACGTGGTGCAGTCGGCCATAAATTTCAGTACGTGTGCTCACCGACCGACCAGATTTCTTCTTATTCAGCTTTGTGAAACGGGTGCGGAGGCTGGTATACCATATCTTGAGCTCATCAACGTTTACATTCAACAACTCAGCTTGCTGCTGCCACAGGAAGGCCTTTTTCTTCGTGTCTTTATAGGCCTGGAGCTTTTTGTTATAGAGTACTTCATGGGCCTTCAACCACTCAACCATGGATTCTTGTTGCTCTATGGTGAAATGGGTGTGGGTCTTTGCTTTCTTTTTCTTTTTCTTGGCCTTCTGAGTCTGATCTGCTTCTTCCTCAAACATATCCCCATCTGACTTGGAGGCATCAGAGGCTCCAGGGGATACAGCTCTCTCCATCTCCCTCTCTTGAATTGGACCTTCATGGGCAGGCTCAATAGTCTCAGCAACTTCAGGGGGATCTTCATGGCCTTCAGCAGGGCTATTTGTGCTTGATTTCGCTCGCCCTGTCTTTCTGAATCGATTTCTCTTTGGAGGCATGATGATCGGGGATTGTATTGTAGATGTGTACAGCTCGGAGCCCTGAATGAGGACTGGCGACAACGCGCTCGGTATTCATAGCAGTCGGGCCAGGACGGGCCAGGACGCAAGTACACACACACTAGGGACGAGATGAGGACGTAGTGCGAACGAGTTGGTTGGGTTAAGAATTAGTTAGAACTGGCTTGGACGTATTGTGAACGAGGTAGAATGAGGTAGAACGAGGTTGAACTGGTTAAGAACGGGTTGAGAACGGCTACGGACGGGCTCGAACTGCTTCGAAACGTTGTCGGCATGAGGTGAACGGGCACTTTTACACGATCTGAACTGGATACAAACGGACTGTAGACTGGCTAAGAACGAGATAAGAACGAGATAGACGTATTGAGGACTGCTTATGAACGAACTAGCATCGTATTTTACGCCAAACTACGCATTCTACCGTGATCACAGCCCGTTCTAGTATTTTTTTTAGAACGGGGTAGAACGGGATAGAACTACTTTGGTGTGATGCTAGCCTTAGATGCGAGTGTGCATACCTCTAGGCCATCCTATCGGCCGATTCGTTTGATCCATACCATACAATGTCCAAAGTATGACTATCTGTGATGTTATTTGACTCTTGACTCCTGATTCCTGTATGTAGGCAATGCTGGCAATGCGCCTTGAAAAAGAGATTCAGCTGCAGGTGGTGATGTCGCGTGGGGAGGCTGTAATGCGAAATACTACATCAGAAGGTGTGCCTGTCATACAAAATCAACTGCAGCATATTCGAGAAGTGTGGGACACACTCATGTTTTCTGGCATCCAATGCAAAAGGTAATTGCAACTCTACAACCCTGTTTGCTGCTTTGCTAAATTTAAAACATGCTCTGTTTGATCTCATTAGCTTGTTGAGTAATTGCGATTATCCTAGCATGCGTGTCAGTTGCTTATACAAATCAGTAATCTGAATAAAACAGTATTCTAATTGTTTTGTCTATAGTTATGCTAACAACAGAGATTGTTGATCTTCACTTCCACTGACTGCGAGTGACCAAAGATTGTTGAGAAACTGTTTTTGGTTGCCTTATAGTTCATTTAAATTCACTTGGATAAGTTGGTGTAGAAAGTCACCCTCAAACAGTAGAAGTTGGTCATGAGGGTTTCAATGTTGCATTCAGCAAAGTCGAAGCTAATATTTGTAGTCCCACAAAGAAAAGGAGGGAATATGTATGTCCAGTCTTAAGTTGCTTTACCAGCATCTTTATATTTTTCTGACCTGTGTATCTCCACAGCCAGCTTGAGAGCTGTCAGTCTCAATGGGAGAGCTACCAGGAGAATGTGACCCAGTTCAACAGCTGGCTCAAGGAAATGCACAACAGCCTTGCAAGTCAGGAGCACAGCTGCCCTGAGCTTGCAGACAAGCTTGGCACATTGGCCAGAGCTAAGGCAAGCAAGGCCGGATTCCCTGGCATTGAAATCTTCACAGACAAAATTCATTTGATCGGTATATTCATCGATAATATGAATACACCACCCAAAAACTGTGTACATTGTTAATTAATATAAATGATGCGGTCACATTTTTACCTGTGACATGTCACAGGTCTATATGAGCATTGTAAGGCTGCTGTTGCTGCTGTTGTTGGTGTTGTTGTTGTTGTGGGTAGATTTTTGAAATGTGCCACTCAGACAGCCTAAAGAAGTGACTTAGATAGGGAAGAGGGGATCCATGGGGCGTAACGTTTCATGTCGAAAAACATGGGTGCATCAGATTTAGACTAAGGGCGTGCCCAAGGGGCGTGGCAGCGGGGCGTGGCTTCCTCTGACGATAAAATGCCCACTAACACATAACTGACTATTTATTTTCCGGGCAACGCCAGGTAACTCTGCTAGTTCTCAATAAAATGCTTATGGTTCTTTACATCCTAATTGATGGAGCTCAGCTTTGTTGCACAACTGTTGAGGTAAATTTATTTATTTTATACCCATTTATCATGAGTTGTGAGAGGTACAGCACACACGTCAGCATGTGTGAGGCATACTTATATTATTATGAAAGAGAAGATGCTTTAATGTTGTTCATTAATTGTTAGATAAATCGTCATCTTCCCCATTCCCACAGCTATTCTGTGAAGAAGTCACTGGACACGAGAGCATGTTGCAGGGAATTTGGAGTAAGACGACCAGCGTGGCTAAACACACACTAAACCGACTCGAGCTCGAGGAGCTCCAGGAGCGCTATTCCTTATTAAGAAAGCAGGCAAAGGTAAGAATCTGAAAATATTGTCTGATATGGAAATAAAAGGTAATGGAGGAAGAGGTAGAGTCTTTCGAGTAAATCAAGATTGTGGAAACTTGTTGAAATTGGCCTGTTGGATTTCCCATCAGTACCCCTGGCTCATGATGTAAGGATCCCAGGTTCGAATCCCATTTACCATGCTTGTTTGTACATTGTCTATTGATGTCCTTCAAATCCATGCAAATAGTACATTGAAATCTACTTATGCCTCTTCCTCCACCTGATTTATGTGTAAACTCCAATACAAGGCTTAGATTAATGTTTAAAATAAAAGTATCTAAAATAAAAATAGTGCAATTTTATTTTTCTTCTTCTGCGCTACAGGAGAAGGTTTTCCAAATGGAAGAATTGGTGAAGCTGCACGAGCTCTACAAAAGCAATCTGAAGAGTTTTGAGAAGTGGTTAGTCCAGCAGAAAGAGAAGCTTAACCACTCCAATGATGTGGTTTTAAGTGAGAATGACCTTCGTTCAAAGGTTTCACAACTAGAGGTAAAACATCCACATGAAAGATGCATAAAAGGGTCACAGGGACTGCATCTCCTCCCTTTTCTTTTTCAGAAAATAACACATTGGTGTGCTTTAATATCACAATTACAAATTCGTTAAAGAATTTGTTTTTCTTCAGTGATTATATAGTCAGAGAATTGACACCACACCTCTGATGTTGATTGTGCAATCCTTGATATGTTGCACATGTACCGGTACAGCATCTCTCCTAAACTCATTCTCCCCTCCTCTTCGCCGCCCCTCCCCTCACCCCCTACTGAATCCAATTCCTGAGCGATTTTGAGCAAAGCTGCTTAAATTTTGGCACCATCTGTGATTACAAATGCGTAAATACTTGTGTTTATCATATTTAGCCTTGGACATGAATTTATTTAAGTGGAGCACTTCAGCATGATTGAGTTTTGTTCACAATATCCAAAATAACACTGAGGCAGTAGGGGATTGCACTCAAACACTGCTAAAGCCTCAACCTTGCAATTTTTCCCTTGATCGCACCCATCATACATACTAAAGAAGAAAGAGCAATCAGAGATTGCAGACCATCGCCAGGATGTGTTTTCAGTGCTTTTCAAGGCTTTTATGTGAAAACAAATATGGCGGCCGAACTACATGACCGATGACATCATTATTTCTTTTCTCCACCAATTTATTCCTAGATTGCGCTCAATAAATTTCATCTTTATCAGATGAAGTTTTGTACTTGTCGAATTATGACGTCATAATGGAGGCACCTATGACATCATCATTAACATATTTTATTCCCCATGGAGAGTTCTTTACAATGAGTCATGTCTCAATTTTTTCTATGCAGCACCTTCAGAGATATAGAAGTGCATATGTTTTCAGTTTTTCCAAGATGGCGGCCGAACCACGTGACCGATGACATCATCTATTTTTTCTATCCACCAATTTATGCCGACATGATGCTCAAGAAATTTCATCTTGATAGGTTGAAGTTTTGTACTTGTCGAATTATGACGTCATAATGGAGGCAACTATGACATCATTATTAACATATTTTATTCCCCATGGAGGGTTCTTTACAATGAGCCATGTCTCAATCTTTGCTATTCAGCACTTTCGGAGATATAGAGGTGCAAAGTTTTTCGGTTTTTCCAAGATGGCGGCCGAACCACGTGACCTATGATGTCATAATTATCATTAAAATTTTTTACCAGTGGAGTTGCACCTATGGTAAAAATTTTCTGTCAGTTGGACCAATGGTTGCAGAGAAAATCATATTTATTCTGTGCGGACAAACAGACAAACAAACAAACAGACAGACAAACGGACTCAAATGCAATACCCTCTCCTCAGGCGAGGGTAAATAAGCAAGTCAGTGTCTGTCTGCCTGTCTGTCTGAGCGCGATACATCACTCTCAACCAAACTTGACAGGAGGACAAAGGGTCACACGACAGAGGCTGTAGTGACTTCATTCCACCCCCTTTACCTCCCCCCCCCCCCCCCCCCCGCCCACCTCCTTCAGGGGGGTTTCCGCCTTGCGCAAAATCCGTGTTAAGATAGCTAATCATGGAATTTTTCCAAAGCCACTTCTAATAACAAAAGTAATAACAAATCTAATGATAATAGCATAATATTAATGTTATTACAAAACAATATTAATACTAATAATATCCCTCCTCCCCAAGGGTTTATTTCTCCTTGGATAAATGCCATGTTAACGATTATAAATAGCATATCATGTTGTTTCATGGGGCAAGCCTATACCAGAAGTAAAAAATATGATAAACCACAAACATGTATGATTACCTTTTTAAACAGTCGCTACTGTTGTTTAACACTAAACTGAAAGAAATCTGGAGGAATGCATTATATGCTTATCCAGTCCACCACAGAATAATGGGCCCGAACCTAAATCTACTGTAATCTACATACCCCAAAGATGATAATAACAACATAACCCTTTCTGCTGCACCCATACGGAGTGGATGTACTCGTACCTCAAAACCACTGAACTCTACCAGCATTAATTGGGTTAGCAGAACTCTACTGCATGTGATCAGACAGTGTGTCAAGGCACCAGCTGCTGTTAAAATCTACTTTATCCCCACCCACACACAACACGAGAAGCAAAGCGAAGGTGTTACTTTAGTAATGCAACTACTATACATCGGAACAACAAAGTAGACTGAAACGTCCGATCGTTGATTGTTAAGCAGTTTGAATGTGAGGCATGCAAGTACTCATTTCCATCCATTGCCACGTCGACCTTTATCAGTGTCCTCCCAGAAAATATTTACGAAATGCACTATCCCAATGTGGAACCACTGAAAGCTATGGAACAGCCTCAGCATGAAACAACTGAGTACAACGCTCCTCAGCCCGACCAGCCCACCATAAGGTTGTTTGTTTTGCTTTGCACCACTCCAGCTGCTTGCACACTGTATATGCCATCCAACCCCTACTGCACCTTTCCTTCGCAAAACGGCTCAACCATCCATGGCCTCTCTCGGCTCTTTCCCTGCAAGTCAGCATCCCAACAGCACACCTCTCCCATCAGTTCTCCAACATGTGTCTTTCTTACTGTGGCGAAACACAATGCTCTAAAAAACCCCAAAAAACCCATAAACAATAGTTATTTTAGCAAGTCTGAGCCCTTTCATGCCACATCTGAACTCCATGGGGTCGTTGATTTAACCTCCTGTTTATCAATATCATACGCTTACTTGGCCTGGTGCCATCTGGTACTGATTACAAACAAAACAACATTTGACATGATTAGATGCATACATTCTTCAAGAATTTAAAGGAGTCCTGCTCTTGACAAAATCTCTATTATATCAGTTCGGTTCTGGGGAAATAACAATTTAGCAACCATCATGGCTCCGACATTGTTAAAGCTTCATGGAGAAAGAAAAGAAAGACATGTGCTTGCTGACAGCTGCCTACATGATAGCAAATGGGAGTAATTCCTAGGCCTTTCATTATACAATTGATGGATTTAATAAAACGTTGATCAAAATATGCTGACTATTGGAAGTGTTGGGCTAGCGGCTAGGGTGCCGGCTTAGGATCCTAGGATCCTGGGTTCGAATCCCGGTCGATCGCTGAATTAACGCCAGGGGGGTTGACTCAGCCTGTCATCCTTCCGAGGTCGGCTAATTGAGTACCAGTTCACTGGTAATTCCCTGTTTGTCGTTAAGGGCAGCAAAAAGGGTTGGCGTCAGGAAGGGCATCCGGCCGTAAAACATTGCTTCAAAAAGGGGACCAAAAAAACCAACAACAACCACGGTTCCCGAAAAAGGCCAACCCCCGCTTTGCGGGGAAAAATGGCCTCTAAAGGTGGGTTTTTTTTTTGTTTTTTTATTTTTTATTGGAAGCAAGGAGAAGGTGATGTTTGGGATGTCAGCCTCTTAACGCCCGAAGCATCAGTTTCTCCTTCCAGGGAGAATTTTTCCGGGATTAATGAATTAATGAGGGCACCCTGAAGTTGTGCACATGCAAGTTTCGTTGGATTCGATCAAGTTTTGGAAAAAAAAAAAGCTGTTTTTTCCCATCTTGGCATTTTCTTCCTTTGGGAAGATGGGAGAGGAGGGGGGGGGGGGGGTGCAATTGGAATTAATTGAGCTTATATAACTACAATGTATTGTTAGGTCATCTCATCTCGATTCTCGAGATGTCTGTCTGTCTGTCTGTCTGTCTGTTCTTCCATCTGTTAACTTTTTGCTATTTTTGTTACTCCTCACTTATCACCTGCTGATTGTTTTGAAAGTTGACACATGAATACAAGACAACAGCCTCACTAATCACTCAGGCTTCGATTTTTTTTTTTCGGATCATGGGTGCTCCCGGGGTTTGGGTGAGGGTGTTAACCCCCAAACTTTGGATCCCTACTCGTTCCTTATTTACCAACCTATTGCCCGGACACCCGATACAGCCCTTCTACTCGATGGCCCACACAATCGCTGAGGTTTTGATTTTTCAATTTCAGATTATGGGAGCTCGCAGGGGGTGGGGGGTTTCCTCTGAAGCTTTGGATTCGTACTCCTCCTTTATTTACCAAGTGATTGCTGATACAGCCCTTCTCCACGATGGTCTGCAGGATCGCTCAGTCTTAGATTCTTCGATTTAGTATCAGGGGGGCTCCCAGGGGTTTCTCCAAAAATCAGCAGAGGTCTGAACTACAACCTCAAGAGATGGCCGTCAGCCCACTCATGGCTATTTATACACACATACACACACACACACACACACACACACACACACACACACACACACACACACACACACACACACACACACACACACACACACACACACACACACACACACACGTAAGCAGTACACATGTTTTTCTTCATATACGTAACCCGGGTTATTTTTATTTTTAGGAGTGATTGAGGCAGTGGTCTGTTGCTTATACACCACCCAAATAAAAGGATGTGTCAGAAGAACATGTTGCACACTTGGAACAAGATCGTTTCTAGGGCGGGTACTCGGCTAGTGAAGAAATGTTACAGACAATTGAAAATAACTTCAAGATCAACTGGCAAAAAAATCCTACCTCCACCCAATTATTACCTGGTGGCGGACGATAGAGTTGTGGTCCAGGCATTTATTAGCATATGTAGAGGTTCTTCAAAATATGAAATGGCTGTACACCAAAGCTAGTTTTGTTTTGTCAATAAAATCAAGTGTCATGTGGCTTATGGTGCGATGATATGTACTCTCCACTTCCAGTGTCATAGGCGCAACATTAATGTAACACCAATTCTGTGAACACCAACGAGATCTTTTTTTTTTCAAGGTTGCGCTGCACATTTTCGTTCTTGCTGTATAGTTACCTCTGCCACCGAAGGTTTGTCTCTCTGTCCGTTTCTTTGTCTATGAGCATGATATCTCAAAAAGTTATGGACGGATTTGGATGATACTTGGTGGACAGAAGCTTGGTTGAGTGATGAGGACTAATTGATTCGATTTCGGTGAAAATCCGGATCTGGGTACTATCATTTTAAAGTAATTCTTCACCATTGAGAGATTAGGGCCAAAAACGATATGTAGCACAATATCTCAAAAAGTTATGAACGGATTATGACGAAACTTGGTGGAGAGGTTGGGGTTGTGATAAGGACGAACTGATTCAACATTGTTGAAGATCTGGATTCGGATATGAGGATTTTTTTTTAATTTTTAAAGTGATACTTCACAATTATCTGGGACCAAAACTCTATATAGCATGATATTTCAAAAACCTGTGGACGTATTATGACAAAACTCGGTGAATGGGTTTGGTAGGTGACAACAACAATCCGATTAGGTTTTGGTTCAGGTCCGGATACAGGTCCGGCCTATCAGTGGGATATAAGACGTAAACTGTTCAGCCTGGCGGAGGTATGCACTCCACCGAGTATCGGTCTTGTTACCCTCGCCTGAGGAGAGGGTATTGCATTTGAGTCCGTTTGTCTGTTTGTCCACACAGAATAAATATGATTTTCTCTGCAACCGTTGGTCCGATTGACAGGAAATTCTCACCATAGGTGCAGCTCCACCTGTAGAATTTTTAAATTATAATCATGACGTCATAGCTCACGTGGTTCGGCCGCCATCTTGGAAAAACTGAAAAACTTTGCACCTCTATATCTCCGAAAGCACTGAATACAAAAAGTTGAGACATGGCTCATTGTAAAGAACTCTCCATGGGGAATGAAATATGTTAATGATGATGTCATAGGTGCCTCCATTATGACGTCATAATTAGACAAGTACAAAACTTCATCCGATCAAGATGAAATTTCTTGAGCATAATCTAGGGATAAATTGGTGGAGAAAAATAATAATAATGATGACGTCATCAGTCACGTGTGTCTGCCGCCATATTTGTTTGAACAAAAAACCCTTTAAAACCACTGAAAACACATCCTGGTGAGGGTCTGCAATCTCTGATTGCTCTTTCTTGTTTTATGCTGTATTTAACACAATTTTGATGCAAATTTATTTATTATTGAAATATGTAAGCTATTTAAGTTTTAAAAATATGCAAAGGTCTCTCAAACTATTTTTTGTTTTTCACATATTAGAATTACTATAAATACCTACTGCCTTCTGGAGTATTGGAAGGTCATCTCCTCCTCCCCCTGCGAGGGGGGGTTTTGTTTATTTTTGTCCATGACCTGACACTGGGTACTACTAACACGTTTTAGTGGATTTCAGGCCAACCCTGTTTTTCTATGACATTGAGATATACATACATACATGCATACATAAATAGAATTGCATTATTTTGTTTAGTAGGATATAAGTATTATGTTGTTTCCAAGATTATAGAATATTGCTGTTGGAGTTAATTCATACACAGGCTTTATCATTGAGCAACCTTTGTCTTCTCAGGAACTCCAGGCCTCATGCCAAGATGGAGATTTGCAACTGGCTATGTCTGAAACCTCTCGGGAACCTCTGCTGAAGACAGGACCACCACGCTCTGAAGATATCCTGCTGGAAGCTTTGCAGTTAGACTGGGAACTCTACAGAGAACGGCTAGTTGAGGCCTATTCCAGGCTTAGCTCTCTTATGGAAATGGCAGTGCAGCTGGGCCATAGACACCAGGATTTGAACAGCTGGCTGGACACAGTAGAACATGCTCTGGAGGCAAAGCCCAAGAGACGCTCCATCAAGCTGGAGAAGGAACAGAGTTTGCAGGAATATAAGGTAAGAGGTGTAAGGAGACGTGATTCAGAGCGTAGAAACTTTATTCATAATTTATTTGCGCACACAATTAAGCAAAGCAGTTGTATTTTGTCTCAATTCCCTTTATTTCACAATTGAGGATGGATAATGCATTTTGCTTTGTATTTCACAGAGGAGCATCACTGAAATAGAGGGGCACAAGGGTGATGTGGAAGCCATCTGTGTATTAGCTCAAAACATTGTAAAGGAAAATCATGCAATCTCTCACATTGGGATGCAGGCAACGCAGCTCTCTACACGATACCAGCAGGTGTTCATCACTGTTTCGGTAAGTTTGCATTTTTCATTTTTCTGCTTTTACTTCCTCCCTTTGTATTTTCCAGCATTGTGATGGCACAAAATGTTGTGGTCTTCTTTGCAGGATTACATAAAGGACTTGCAGAACGACCTGAAAAGTCTGAGTGAGGCAGAATCCACAGTGAAAGCTGTTCGTGAATGGCTCCACAAAGCCTGGAGGGGCCACAAAACTGTCTCCAAACCGATCGTGAAAGTTGATCTCTCCTTGCTTGAAGCTCGAGTGAAGGAAAACGAGGCAATGGAACATTCTTTGCTCTATATTTTAATTCTGCATGCATTTTGACTTGTAAATTTAGGATAGATATTTCAGATTGTAGAATATTCTCTACTGAGATGTCACATGTCAGTATATACAATGTTTTTAATTTTACATTGATCTCGGGTTCATCGCGTAGCTTTTACACAAATCAGTCAGGACAAAAATATTTGTACCATCAATGTTCTTTTGTATGATTTACAAAACCATCAATGGACAATTGATAAAAACAGATGGGAGATGGGATTTTAACTTAGGTTCCTTGGATCATGAGCCAGGGGTTCAGATGAGAATTAGAACGGCACTCAGTAGAGAGCCTGGTGTTGGCTTAGCGGTTAGGGTGCCGGCTTGGGATCCTAGGATCCTGGGTTCGAATCCCGGTCGATCGTAGAATTAACACCAGGGGGGTTGACTCAGCCTGTCATCCTTCCGAGGGTCGGCAAATTGAGTACCAGCTTGCTGTGATGAATGATCCCGGTGTGTACCCCGGTTTAGAATAGGTACACCGTATCCCTGCGCATCGTAAGAGGCGACTCAGGGTTGGTGCCAGGAAGGGCATCCGGCGTTAAAAACATTGCCTCAAACAGGGAACCATGATTGTCATGGGGCCCGCAAGGCTAACCCCCGCTGTTGCGGGGTAAAATGGCCTTAAAACGATCATTCATTCATTCACTCAGTAGAGAGCATATCTTCGCCTGATTGGTCATATCACTCAATGGTGAAGAATCACTTTAAAAAATTCTACTATAGTGGGGCGGCTTAGCCCAAATATTCAAAAGAATTGTGCATTTTGTGAAACAAGCACCAAATTTGGCACAAATGTACATTAATATGTTGCGAACATTTTCAGATATTGGGCCACTTGAAATTCCGTAATTTTTTTTTTCAAATTTTTTCAAATTTCGTAATTTCAAATTTTTCGGGTGACACCGTCACAATTTCGGTCTTCGAGGCCGGCCGATAGGCAAAGTGTGACCGGAAGGGACGAGGTTCTCCTGACCACGTGGCCCTCGATCTGGGAAGCGAGAGGCGTTCCATTAGTGGACGCGCCCCTCACGCCCGACTTTTGGGCGGCCCCGGCAGGCCGTTTGTTTTGACGTTCCGTGACAGGCCCCGCACCCCCACCTCCGGGCCGACCGGAAGCTTGTGCTGAGTACATCATACCTGAACAACTCAGTGAGGCAGAACACAGCAGTGCACACCAGGGTGACCCCTTCAGTGCATAAACCAATTAACCTGTCCACTGCAGGGCATATAGAAATGAAGTTATTTTCTGCATATAATAATAATATAAGTTCAGTTCTATATAACAATTTCTGTTATCACCACTACCACTACAACTACCACTACTACAAGCTTTGTCTGGAATTTTGTGGACTAACAGACAAACAGACATACAGACAAGCTGGGATCAAAACATTACCTCCTTCCACCATTGAGTGTAGAGGTAAACATCATGGAAATTATATCATGCCCTAGATTTAATTCATGCTTACCCGTGTATTTGCTTCACTGGTTCACAAGGTCTTTTGCATACATGTAATTCAGACTCTCGTCTTCATTGCTGACCACACAATGTTCGCAACATATTAATGTACATTTGTGCCAAATTTGGTGCTTGTATCACAAAATGCACAATTATTTTGAATATTTGGGCTAAGCCGCCCCACTATATCGGCCGGCCTCGAAGACCGAAATTGTGACGGTGTCACCCGAAAAATTTGAAATTACGAAATTTGAAAAAATTTGAAAAAAAAAATTACGGAATTTCAAGTGGCCCAATATCTGAAAATGTTCGCAACATATTAATGTACATTTGTGCCAAATTTGGTGCTTGTATCACAAAATGCACAACAGGTTTGCTATGCTGCTACACTACTAGCTGGATCCGGATCCGGATCTTCACCAAAATTGAATCGATTCTTCCTTGGTACACACACAACCTCTCCAAGTTTCGTCCAAATCCATCCATAATTTTTGAGATATCCTGCTATTTATCGTTTTTGGCCCTATCTCCAAATGGTGAAGAATCACTTCGAAAATTAAATAATTCTCATATCCGAATCCATATTCAGGTCTTCACCAAAATGGAATCGATTCTTCCTTGTCAGACACACAATCTGTCCAACACGTTTCGTCCAAATCCATCCATAAATTTTTGAGATATCCTGCTATGTATCGTTTTGGCCTCATCTCCCAATGGTGAAGAATCACTTTAAAAATTCTAGTATCCAGATCCGAATTTGGATCTTCACCAAAATCTAATCATTTTGTCCTTGTCACATAAACTGGCATCTCTGACAAATTTCGTCTGAATCTGTCCACAAATTTTTGAGATATCTTGTTCACAAACGGACAAACAGACAGACAGGCAGGAGTGAAAACATAATCTCCATACACCTTTGGTGGCAGAGGTAATACAAACATGCCAACTGAATGAGGAATGGATAATAATGGGAAATGTGGGTTTAATATATTTGCAAATGATTTTTCGTGTTCCCAATGCAGGCCTTGCGAGAGGATATGAACCATGGCCTAAGACTTTTGAGTGCAGCACAGGAAAAGGTCATCCGAGCGGGTGAAGGAATCACAGAACTTGAAAAAGAGGAGTTGCAATTTCAGGGAACAGAATTAGCTGCAGAAATAGAGCGCTTGGCCGGAGGTCTGCAGGATGTCGCCAGAGGTCTTGAAGAGGCATTACAGCTGGGAAGAGAATGTGCTGCCCGGCACAACGCTCATGCCTCATGGCTGAAGGAGCAACAACGTCTGCTGCAGACACCACTAGAAGCAAAATTTGAGCTGCCTGAAAATAGTTTCCAACTGGGCAAGTATAAGGTAAATCAGCACTGCTACTTGATCCACTGTTGTCACCCATAATACTTTCTGTGAAGCAATTTTGTTTCAATCGTAAAACATCAACTCATTAAATAAGGTGTTGTGTGTTCTAGACAATGCTCCAGGCATTAGAATCTCGCAAGTCAGCATTGGCTTCTCTGAATGAGAAGACAAGAGTATTGCAGCGACTCATCCCAGATGCTGCAGCTGGCAAGGATGCTGAGGATCTTGGAGCATTGCATGAACAGCTACAAGAGCTATGCAAGGTCTGTTCCATCTGCAATCATGTGAATATTTACAAAAACCCTCAGATTTTGTGCACAAATAAACCTTTGCGGTGTTACCATGGAGACATGTGCATTGCCAAAAGACAATATATTATGCGATCTGAATTACAAACAGTTAAAGAGGATGTATGTCTTGCTATTTTTTAAGGTGAAACATCTACGTAAATGATAGAGTAATGATACAGGTCATCAACTCTGTCAATGGGGTGGTGCTGACATCAGCTGATTTGAAAACCACTTTTTACTGAAGTTGCTTTTCATCAGGGAAGAAGATCATGGTCAGATAAAATATAGTCATTTTAATAAGTGAGGCAAAAACTCTACTTCCGGGATTCTAGAATGTCACAGGTGTAATATGTTGCATGTGGCATTGCAATGACACGAATAGGGTACCCTTATTCAAACCAGACAGACAGGCAGACAAAAATGGCATCACTCTGCTGATCTGTTAATGTGATTTGTTAATACTGGCAAATCTCAGAGTGTCACCTTGTTGTTCTGGTATGATTGTCAAACAAATCGGCCTATCCATTTCCATGCTCAACCAGTGAGAGAGGCCCAATCCTTTAAATGTCTATATCTCACCATCAGCCACAGTTTATATGGCCTAACCATATATCAAAGCTGATAAATAGTTAACCATATATCAAAGTCTCTAAAATCCACCACCAACTGAGCATCCTCCATCATTCCAAGGCATTCCATGAAAAGTCAGAACTACTCACAACCTACAAGGCCTTTGTCCTTAGCTCAGTGGATACCTGCTCTCCCCGAATGGCTGGTGCCCCAGCAGCCAGCATCACAGTCTCTCCTGGATTCTGTGGAATTTAAAGCTCAGCATTATTTGAATCTCTTGCAATGAGGATGCAGAACATGTCCTGTCGCACTCACATCGCAGACAGGTTTTTGGCCTCTGTTTTAATTTTCTACTTCAATTCTTCTGTTCTTGCTCCCTCTGCTCATTTTGATCAGTCCCTGCTGGATGCATGCATTGTTCCAGTAACCTCCTCCTTGTTAAACTTCCAAAATCCAGTCTTGCTGCACACCTCAATGTTTTGTTCCTCTTTACTCACGTTTGTGGACTCCCTGGCGGATAAAGTTTGCTCCTACTCTTCCATCCAGGGCTCGATGCTAGTGGTACACCACCATCTCATGTCACTCTCCATCCCAACACAGAATCTTTTTACTCCATTAAACACATCTTTCCCAACCTGATCTTACTTGCAGATTATAGTGTTTCCTCCCCTTTATCCTCCCCTCTTTTGCTGTTTGCTAATTCCCTTGATTGTTGTGTCCAACTGTTGTCCCACTCTCCCACTGTCAGTTAATCGCTTGGTTTGCCCTTTGTCACCTCGCTATTCTATGAGCCTACATTGTGTTTACAACTGAAAAAAAAACAAGGCATTATCATGCGTGCCTTTACCTTCACTGTACTACTCAATGTAACTGCCTTTTCCAGAAAACAATTGAACTGTGGCAATGAAAAAACAATTCTGGAATTAGTCAGGTTCACTATGTTAACAAATATAATTTCGTTCAAAATTTTGGTAGATTAGCAAAACTATACATTTTTGGAATATTCAGAGCATGAGGAATCCAAAAATTAATGTTTACATTTGCGTAGACACCTTTGCGAAAATGACACTCAGGACAGTGATGAAGATAGTCAGGTTCACTATGTTAACAAATATAATTTCTTTAAAAATTTTGGGATTAGCAAACCTGTACATTTTTGGAATCTTCAGAGCATGGAGAATCTGAAAATCAATGTTGGCATTTGCACAGACACCTGCATGGCCGCCATTTTGGATTTTGAAAATGGCCGCCATAAAATACATATTTTGCGCGATCTCGGCTTATAGTCAACCTAGAGACTTAATTAAATATGCTAATCCTATGTTTTCTGGGTCAAGGAATCCAATAAAGGCCTCAAAATAGTGCTCAGGATTATATAAAAGCAACAAACAAAGGTAATTGAAAACCATTGTCTTTATATTTGTGATATAACTGTATTACATAATACATGATATTGCAAGTCCTTTGAAGTTATAGGTTGTTATAGGAAGTTATAGGTAGTATCAGATTGAACTATAAGTCCTATACACAGGATCTACGAGGTCTATACCGTTCAGGAATATGCTTTTACAGATCTTCATCACTGTCCTGAGTGTCATTTTTGCAAAGGTGTCTACGCAAATGTAAACATTAATTTTTGGATTCCTCATGCTCTGAATATTCCAAAAATGTATAGTTTTGCTAATCTACCAAAATTTTGAACGAAAAAACATAGTGAACCTGACTAAATGTTCTGATTGCTCCTTACTGCCATTTGGGAATTTGTCCGACATTGCGAAGGTGTGCCCTTCGACCCACATCCAATTGACATGTTTTATGATCCAACTGGTTATTATGACCAGACATTTTGCATTACCTTATGAGGAACATCTAGTCTGGAGTCCCTGTATAGAGAGAGTTACAACAACCCGGAATTAGAAGCCATTTTGTTTCCATTGTTTGCGCCACACACGAATGCACTGCCCGCTAGTGTGTATACATTGTGCGTAACCTCGTACAAAATGTGAGTGCCTACATTGTGTAATTTGTGATTTGCACCGTGCCCCTCGCTTTTGATATGATTTTCTCTTAGTCCAAGATAAGAATCGGATTTTGTTTATTGCAATAATCTTTGTTCAGAAATGTAGTTTTATGTGGGGAGGAGAGGGAGGAGAGGGGGAAAGGAATAAAAGGGAAAGAGGGGACAGGAAGTGCCTATCATTTTCTGGACTACCTTGCTCTCTTGCATCTTAGTTTCTTCACTAGCATGCATGCACACAAAGCCGACAATGTGAACATTTTCAAATCTCTGTTAAAGACTCATTTATTTGAAAATGCCTACATCTGAATATATCTTAGGTTTTCTTGTTGTATAATTTGTATTTGTATATTCATCTCGTTGGCTTTCTTCTCTTTTCTAAGCGCTTAGAGGCTCCTGCAATTTACGCTATATAAATTCCTATTATTATAACAACATTGCCTTAAAACCATCTTGACAAATGTTGATTTTAAATATGAAAATTAAAAAGTAATTTAACTTTTCATGTCGGCGCACCGGGAGAAATACATATGCACAATTAAATTGTAATTATATAAAAGGCCGAGAAATTGTAATCCAGACTTGCAATGGAAGAGTATGCATGTAAAACATACCCGTTTTTCATATAAATGTACAATTAGTTGTATGGTGTACATCTAAATTATTCCAAATTATGCACATGTACATAATAATAACAATAATAACAGTATTTATATAGTGCCTGAGCATGAAATGAACAAAGCGCTTCACAACATATCTTGAAGACTACAACTTACATTACACAATCTTAGAAGAATACGACTTAAAGCTACTTTTCAATAAATACAATTAAGTTACTTTGGAAATAAATGTGTTTTGAGTTTTGATTTAAACGTTTTTATGTTGTGTGAGGTCCGAATAGTTGTAGGTAGTTTGTTCCAGAGGGCAGGTACTGAGTTGCAAAAGGCTTTGTCCCCGTATGGAATATGAGTTCTATTACAGACAAGGAGAGTCTTATCAGCGTGTGATCTTAAGTATTTGGCGTCATTAGAATGAGTGTGAGTACTAAAGACGATACTCACGTTATTAAGTATTATTAAAGACACCAAACAAAGCCAGACAATAAAATAGAGCGTTCCTCGTATGTATTCAATGCAAGGCCAGAAACACGCGAAGATCGGACAGGAAACAACATGGCGTCCACAGACCACGTGACCAATTTTTTTCGGACTCTTCATGTCGCAGCTCTCTCTATACAGGGACTCTAATCTAGTTACATTCATTGCACAAATATCACATCAGGAAGGCTTATATGGCAAGTATCAAATTACCGAATCAGTCACTAAACTGCTGATGAGCTTTAAGACCTATCAGAATAATTTTACATCAGTATTAATGATGAGATAGCCTTCCCATAATTGGATATTACTTTTTCATGGTTTATATAGGCACTCCACTAGTGTGTATATTCGTACATGTTACTAACACATCTCATGGTCCTGGTATAAAGCAACTGTTCACTTGTAAGCAAATCGTACATAGGTCGTGGAAGAGCAATGATGATGGATTTCCCTTTTCCAAACAGAAAAACATAGAAAACTTGAAAAAGACTGTGAAAGAGCATGAAGATTATCAAGCTGCGTTGCAAGACGCTGACGCTTGGTTGTTGTGTATCACACACAAGCTGTTGTCTTACGAAGGCAAACAGGACAAAGACCTGGACACAGTCACACAGCAGCTTGCACTTCACAAGGTGATTTTCACAAAACCTTAAGGTGCTTAATCAATCGAAGTCCTAACCAGCAGGTGGGAGAACTCCAAACTTGCATTTATTCTGCAGGTAAAGCACAAATGAGAAACACGGAACTCTGACAGAAAAGGAACTGATAACTGACTCTAGTTCTCGCCGTTTTCTCCTTTTCACTCACTTTGTTTCTGTGTATGTATGTATGTATGTATGTATGTATGTATGTATATATATATATATATATATATATATATATATATATATATATATATATATATATATATATACATACTGTATAACAATTTATTACAAATTGCATTGTAGGAAGAATACTATACTGTCAATGCAGCATTGTAACAATACACTGCCTATCTCTCATAAATAATTTGCGACAGAAATGATGCTTTCTTTGATTGTCTTTATCTGTTTCTCTGCTTTTGTACAAAAAGAGATCAAACTTTTTGCAGGAAATATACAATTAAACAATTTTCGAATCATATAAAGTGTAAACTAATATTAACAATAAAAGTCAGAAACTGAATCATCACCAGCAATAATAGTAACCCTCACTTTCTTTGATGTGCGCATGTTGGCAGGCTGTGATGGAGGAGGTCATATGCTTTAAAGAACAGCTCGATGAATTACAATGCAAGGCAGACCAACTCGCTATTGCCGGTCACGAGCAAAGGTTACCGGCTTTGGAGGTCCAGATGAAGGGTATACACGACAGTTATCATGCTGTGTACAATTCTGCTGAAAGGGTATGTTGAATCTATATGTCACATTGCATTCCAGTTGTAATTTTATTGCATTTCACCCGACGTGTTCAGAGTTCTGTGAACTGCTTACTGATTCGCTGTTGATAGCCACGATGGTGTGGTGGTGAGAGGAACACTTATGGTTATTTTGTTGGTCATACAAATCTAATTGTGTGAGAGTCAGTGAATTTTAATGTTGACATTGGAAGGATAGGAAGGAGCTAAATGCCATAAAGCAGAGCCATAGATTGATGCCATTTCTATGTCAGGTGATGCAACTGAAACAATTATTATTTTAGTGTGAAAGGCTTGAAATACAATGAAATGCTGTTAATGGTATACTTTGCTTATAAGGAATGATCTAATTTTTAATATTTCCAGGTAAATTGAAACGGATTATCCATAAATAAAACGCAGGATAAACACCCAGTCATAATTTAAAATTAACGCCAACATCCAGCCAATACTTTTAAATGTCTTGATGATCTATCACAATTCCGGATTAGGATACGATATTTTTTTTTATTTTTTTTTAAGTGTTTCTTCACCATTCAGTGATCGGGCCAAATACTATATATAGCAGGATATTTCAAAAAGTTGTGGGCGAGTTATGACAAAACTAGGAGGACGAGTTGGTTAGGTGACAAGAACAAGGCCATTAGATTTTAATTAAGGTCCGAATCCAGATCCGGCCTATCAGTGGGATACAAAATGTAAACTGTTCAGCCTGGCGGAGGTATGCGCTCTACCGAGTGTCGTTCTAATTTTATCTGTTTTTAGTATTTTTTTTCTCCCATCCCCACTCGTATGCTTCATTATCAATATTAATACCTTTGTGATTTCGCAAATTCAATTATATTTCACTTCAGACTAGAATGACACTCAGTGGAGCGCATACCTCCGCCAGGCTGAACAGTTTACATTTTGTATCCCACTGATAGGCCGGATCTGGATTCGGACCTTAATTAAAATCTAATGGCCTTGTTCTTGTCACCTAACCAACTCGTCTTCCTAGTTTTGTCATAACTCGCCCACAACTTTTTGAAATATCCTGCTATATATATTGTATTTGGCCCGATCACTGAATGGTGAAGAAACACTTTAAAAATTATTATATCCGGATCAGGATCCGGATCTTCACCAAAATCGAATCAATGTGTCCTTTTGATATACCCAACCTGTCCACCAAGTGTCGGTGACGAAATCCGTCCTTAACGTTTTGATATATCATGATCACAGACAGACAAACAAACAGGGATGAATAAATAACCTCCGTCCTCCTTCAGTGGTGGAGGTAAAAATGTCTGCTTACAGTTTTTTTTTGTACCTGTACTTATAAAGTTGCTGAACCTACCTCATATATGCATCTTCCCTCGACGAAAGGTTTATGTCGGTCTTTTTAAACCAAACTGATATATTTTGCAAGCTCAAAGAATAACTTAGCCTCCATAAATGTTTTTCATCTGTTTGACTCTTGTTGAGGTCCCATTGATTATATATTGATACTCTTATATCAGGACATTTTAATTATTTCCCAGTCTTTTATGCTAGTCAGAGTTCAAAGGGTCATCACCTGCTTTGTGGTATTTTACAGGTCCTCAAGAATTTAGAAAATGAGTTTCAAAGTCATATGGGTTACCAGGATTCAATGAAACAATGCCAGTCTTGGCTGACACGTGCAGCGCAGCTGGGCACAACAAAGGCACACATATTGAGTGTGAAACAAGCCAAACAACATGTAAGTCCTGCAGAATGTTGTATCACTTAATTTCCCTATGAATAACACACAACAATCTTGTCTCGCTGGCATTTATTTACCATCAATTAAAAAATAATAATTTAATGGTCATCTATTTATTATGTACGCACAGTGCAGGCTAAATCTAAAAATGAGAAAAGGAACAAAATGGGAAATCATAGGTGAGAGAAAGAAGAATAGCAATGTGTGGAAGTATAGAGCTAAAAGGAAAATAATGTTATGAGGTCATATCTATTAGAAAAGAGGAGAATATGAATGCATGGTGCAAACGGTGAACACATATATCCTTTACCTCTTTTTACCTAACCCTAATCCTTTAATTTTACCTACCACTCCACTCCTCGTCATACTGTGGTGCATTCTTGCTTCCTTCTTCATCTGTTTCCCTTTCACTCTACTGAGTGTCAGCTCTGATCACATTAACCATTTATTCTTCTTCTTCACTTATTCTTATTCTTCTTCGTCTCCTCTTTTGCATTTAAAAAAAAATGAGGGAAAAAGGTGGGAAGATTAAGTGGAGTGTATGGCGATAGAGGGTTAGTACAACAAAAAAGTATCAAAAAATAAAACAAAAAATTGCGGAATTTATCAAACATTGCAAATATGTATTATAATATTGTTATGGGCTTATGGCCCACGGATAAGGATGTTGGTTTGCCGAGCGGATGGCACCGCGGCCTAACAGTTACCCCGATTAACCCGATCCCCGAACGTTGGCCGGATCGCGCCACAGCTATTCAATATGGAAAAGACAAAAGCGACACGGATGTGAAAAAGAAGAAGAAGGCGAAAAGGTTGGAAATACGACTAAATTTATTCCTACTATATACAGGCTCAAAATAACCAAGGAAGAAGGAAAGATAATAAAATAATATACAGAAGAATTAGAGACACAGTGCAAATTCCTTATACAAGCTTAATTAAATCCCCAGGGACAAAACAAACAGAACAAACTCACGTACACAAAAGGATGGAAAGGCAGGAGGTGGATGGCTGGAGGGAGAGGAAGGTCCAAGGGGTCCTGCAGCACGATCGGCGTGTTTAGCAGCCGCCGTTCCTTCGTGGCCCTGCTCAAAACCGCCGTCCAGGCCCCAAGCGGCTGTTGTTGCTGCTGTGGCCGCTGCTGCTGCTGCTGTTGTCTGCTGCTGCTGCGGTGGACGTTGCGCGCTTTTCCAGGACTACAACAGGCTTCTTGCTGTTAACTACTGCTCAGTCCAACCTTGGCGAGCAAGGCGACGAATAGCAGGCTTTGTGCTTTCCCGGGTGTCCTCTCCTTGGATGTTCTCTATGTTCTCTTTCTTGGTCCAACCACTCTTTCTCTCTCTTGGTCCAATCACTCCTCACCACCGACAACTCCCTTGCTTCTTGCGCGCGCGCCTTTATAGCGCCTCCGGCGATCAAGCCGCCGGCCTTCAGGACACGCCCATCGGTGTGCTCACCTCGGCCCTGGTTGGTCGCGCGACCCTCTGGCTCCGCCCTTGATGACGACGGGCGGGCACGCCCTTCGTCCCCGACCCGAGCACATGTTCAATGGTGGTTTTGGAGGGGATGTAATTGGCAATCGAGGCTTGGCAATGATGAAAGGGGAAAGTGAAAGGAATCCACTCTATTTCACTTGGTGCAATGGATTGTCATCTTAATGGGAGACAAGGCCTTACCCTAATACACATAATAAAGATATAACTATCAACCAGGGGGAAATTTATGATTGGCTGACGTGTATGCTTTATGGACTAATTATGGGATGCCCTTTGACCTTTACACAACACTGGAGGCAGGAGGGTCCAGAATCAAGCAATATTAATAAACACACAATAAAAAAAATACAATCCTCATATCCGCAACACTGCACCCTCCTCCTCTTAGGCACGTACCGGGCCTATAACTTTAACTTAGTGTGATACGTAGGTGTAGTTCCTTCTACATTTAACCTGACCCTGAGTGAGACAGTTTTAAAACATAAATAAATATGTCCCGCTGCCCCATTGCACCCTACCTAACAGACTCACGCCCACAGCTAACCGAATTGCGGAATGGTCTTCAAACTATACATTTACGGTGGGGATCATTATTTACAATGGCTTTACTTTATTTACAAAACGTAACCCAGGACCTGTGATTGTTCTTTTGGGGGGGGGGAGAGACAGTCTGCTCTGCATCAATGCACCATGAAAGCACCCATAAACGCACCAACACACCCTCAAGCACCAATCGGTGCACAGTCATCATTGTTCATGAATAAAAATAAAAACAACAACCCCTAACCCTGCAGGTGGTCTCTTGCTCTTCGGCTCCCTCTGCTGCCTATTACTATTTTCCTGGTGTTGTCATCTTCCTTTGCTGGCGGCCTATTTGCACTATTAAAATGCACCCAACATGTCCATTTTTATTTATTTTATTTATGGCCCACAGGGCCGACTAGTGTGGTTCACCTGTGGGGCATCGGTGCCCTGTGATCAAGGTCCGCCAGCAAGATTTCGGGCCTTCATGGCCGGTTCCAGCAGAGGGGCCATGCCCCAACCCATGGGGTCCATAAGTGGTGCTCGGCCACAGACATGTGGTCCATAATGTGGTGCATCGATGCAGACAGCTGGTTCTGGGAGTTCCGGGCGCACAATGGCGGACTCACGCACGCTCCCCTCGGCGCCCAGTGGCGCACAGGTCCTCATGTGGGAGACAAAGGGGGGGAGAGACAGATGAGCGAGGGGTAAGGTCACAAGGGTACACATCAAACAAGGCAATGCAAGGCGAAATGCGTACGGAGAGCGAAGTGAGAAAAGCTCGTCCCTTCCGTACGTCACCCCCCCTGTCACCTACTCTACCCTTGCCCCTACCCCATATTTACAAAAATCTACACATTTACAAATTCGTCACTACTGTCACGTCTTCCCCATATTTCCCCTACACCAAATTCGTCTTCACAATCCCTCTATCCAAAATTTGCCATCACCCAATTCATCATCAATCCTCATAAGGAGGAAGAGATGGAACATCAAGCACAATGTCACACCCACGTCATGATGCATCTCACAATCCAAACATTTGCACAATAAAAATAATAAAACATGGCATGGTGTGGAGTTACGTCACCTCAGGTGAGTGGATGCAGATGGTGCGAGGAGATCTTCATCCTAACTACTTTCTAAATGACTTTAATACACTTTACACTACCCGGGCTCTTTCCCTGCCAATCCATTGGCCATCTTACACTATGGGTTCTAAAAACCAATTCCCATTGACCAAACTGTGGTGCTTCTCAATTTGGGGTCTCACTCCCCCGATTCAACTCCCTGTGCCCTTGCACAATTTCAGGACTGGGGCGTGTAGCTCTCCCAGCCGGTCTACCCACCTGCACACCTCCACCACTGCAGTTGCCACCCGAGCTTACCTAGCTCCTCACCCTAACCTATCTAACTGGGGAAGGCCCCTCCTGGCTCTGTCACCCCTCGGTGCCCTCTGGCACTGGGCTACCCGGGTCCGTCCTCCGGATCCTCGGGCCCCATCCACAACAACTCTACCGGCTCCCAGAGCCCACCTGCGGCCTCACCTGGCCGACATCCTCACAGTGGTGGAGTGCCCAAACCAACTACACACACTAACAGGCTACACGCCCAGCCATTTCCACAACACTAATGCACCCATCCAAATACCATTATTTCACCCGCACCACAGATGCCAATATCCAACCACAATTTACCTATACCCCCTACCTAACACTTACACTACCCTCCCCGGGTATTCGTGATGGGGGTCCATCCTTCCCCCACTCACACCTTCGCACCATCCACTCCACTCCATAGTTTCCACCATACTCACTCCATGACCATCCATTCCAATACTCCATATACTCCATACCATTTATTCCACACAATCATTCTCCATACACCTGTCGTTGCACACCTGTGCAATCACACCTGGTGCCACCTGCACCCTCCTTCCTTCCTGGACCATTCGGTCAATACAACTTACATCACTATCACTCACTCATACACTGCTCCATTCACCTGTCCAGTTGCGCACCTGTGCAATCACACCTTTTAACCATACACACGGCATCATCTAATCTACCTGTTGCCCTGCTAACTTAGTGCTCCCCGTCTTCCCTTTAAACTAAGCACATACCACGTCATTATCATCCACTCTAACCTACCTGCGTCCCCTCTACAGGTATCAGTCACTACCTAATCTTAACGTTACCTAAGGTCATCTTCTCTAGATCCCTATCATTATATCCTAACCCTCCCGGGCTAGTTTTCACTGCCAAACCCCATAAACTAGTGCACCTTTTCCCCCGCTGTGAGAGATGGCAGAGTTGCCATCCCACCACATCGGGTATCTCTCTATAAATTTTGCTCATCCAAATTCAACAAATCAAAAATTTGCCATCACTACCCATCATCTGCCAATCATTACTGCCAATCCTTTGCCAATCATCAAATTTTGTTTTTCTAATTTCGGGGCCAAAACACTATCCTCATCATTATGTCTATTCACTAGATCCTCTCGGTGCGCCAATTCACTTCTAAAGCTCGGCTTCGTAAAGCCGAGCAATGAATGCGGGTTGTTTGGTGCCGGCGGCTGGATGAGTCCGGCACTCGGTGCAGGGAAGGAGGTCTACCCGGGCCGAGATCCCACGCACCACCTCGGCACGGAGCCATCCAATGGCCCGATCTCGACCTGCCGGAACGCCTCAACAAAAAGGGGTCGCCATGACGACCCTTCCTCTCGGGCTGCCCGCTCCGCCTAGTGGAGCACGGACGCGGCCGTTCCGAGCGGGGCCCAGCATGGATCGCGTACGGCGGTTCTTTCGAAACCGCCGTGGTTCGGATCCCCGCTGGTCCTCGCGGCACGCGAAGCTGCTCGGCGTGCACCGAGGGCCCGATTCGGCTAAATGTCGTTCTAACCGCTAACCCGGTTACCGTCGATGCTTCACCTGCATGCTCACACGCATACGCTACCCCTTTCACCCTCACCGAGCTCGGTGCTCCAACGCCGCCCGTACACCCCGCGTACTTCGCTATTGCACTCGTTCTTTCGCTCACAGACTTGGTCACACACCTGACCACCGCACACCTTTGCACACACTCGTCGTTTGCACACCTCACCAACACACCTCTTCGCGCCCCCTTCTCGGTCACCTCCTCTGTGACAATCACAGGTGTGCTCTCACTCGCACACCCAACTACGTGCCTCACTACTAACTCAAGTGTGCATTACCACACATGCTCTACCATTCCAGGTGTGCATCCTTCCATTCCAGGTGTACATCCTCTCTCACCTGCCACAACCAACTCACGCTCCGTGTCACTCTCACTACTTTTACGACCACACTCGGTCGCGCACTCACCCTTACTCTCGCCAGCGCACTCTTTACTCATGCACCCGTCCGTTACACACCTTTCTCGCGCATCCTCTTGCGCACACTCTCCCGTTACATCCTCTGTAACACTCACCATAGGCGTGCATTCTCCCTTACTCTTGACAGCGCACTCTTTCCCCATGCACCCGTCCGTTACACACCTTTCTCGCGCATCCTCTTGCGCACACTGTCTCGTTACTCCCTCTGTAACACTCACCACAGGTGTACACTCTCTCGTTACATCCTCTGTAACACTCCTCACTACGCGCTTCCATGTGCTCCCTCGCACACGCGCTACGACCAACTCACTCTCGACAGCACACACACTCCTCGGCGCACACTTTTTCCTCACACACCCCAGAGTCGGACATTCTCGCACACCTCTTCCCTCGCACACCGTACCTGTCGCACACTTCACCAACGGCCTCTCACGAACACCCGGATCCAAATCAACCCCCAAGCTGACTGAAGCTCCCCTCACATCATATGCATTTCCGAATATATCGCCACTCACCTTGGCACCTCGTCTCCGCACCTCCTTTGCCACCTGCAAACTCTTTATTTGGTTAGCGAGCACACCATCACGATTTGAGCACCGACCTTGTACATATTCCATCACCTCCTCCTGTATTTCTCTCTTAGTTTCCCTCCGTCTCTTCTTAATTTCACTCACCTCGTCTGCCACTTCCTCTAACTTGTGCTTCACCTCTTTTATTTCCCGGTGCGTCTCCTCTATCTCATCCTCTAAGGCTACCTTGACCGTTTCTATGTGCGTCCTCACCTCCCGGTCCTTTGTCTCCATTACTTCTGTCACCTCGTCCAACCTCGTTGTCAGTCCCTCACGTACCATCTGACATTGCCTCTGTGTCGCTCTTAAGTCATTTTTTATGTCGTTTTGTGTCGCTTTTAACCCTCCTAGTACTGCAGTGTTCTTTTGTACCTGCTCCGCTAACTCCGTCTGTCCCACCGTCAGCTGTTCCACCTCCTCCGTCAGGTCCTCTATGCCCCCTTGTAACCTAGCCGTTCCATTCCTCACCTCTTTCTCCATACGCTTTTCACCTCGCTTTACCTCCTCGCGTACCCCCGAGACCTCCTCGCGTACCCCCGAGACCTCCTCGCGTACCCCCAAGACCTCCTCGCTTACACCTCGTCGTATCTCCTCCCTCATCTCCTCCCTCATCTCCTCCCTCATCTCCTCCCTCATCTCCTCCTTCATCTCCTCCCTCTCTTTTGTAGATGCCACCCTCATCTGTCCCAATTCATCCCTCTGAGCATCCAATTTGGTTTCTACCCCGATTTTCACCTCCTCTATCTGCTCTCCCATTTGTTTAATTTCTCGGGCGGATTGCTCCCCTATTTCCCGCAATTTGTTTTCCATCTTGTTTTCTAACCCCTCTAACCCATGTTTCACCCCTTCTATCCCATTGTCTAACCCCTCAAATTTCTTGTCTAACCCCTCAAATTTACTGTCTATCTTCCCAATTTGGGCACTGGTACCCCTCGCTTCGTCCCTCATTACCCCCATTTGGCCCTCCAATCGCTCACCCATTTTTCTTCGCTCTCGGGTGGACTTATCATTTTGGGCATCCATTTTTGCCATCATTTGAATCATAAAGACTCGCATGTACTCTGGCATCTCTGGCTCAGCTGCCGCGACCACGGGCGCGGCTAAATTTGGCGCTGCAATAACTATGTGCGCGAGGGCGCCATTATGTGCGCCTGATACCTCCTCAACCACCTCCTCATTGTTCTCCTCCACCATTTCTTCCCTCTGGTCCTGAGTTACCCCTAACCCCTCTTCTAGCTCACCCACTTGCATCCGATCGCCTTGACTAGCCATGGCGCGATTTCAAAATTCGGGTTTTGTAAAACAAAACAAATTTCAGTAGCTCGTAATTTTGAACGCGTTAAGCGCGCTTCGGGTCCGTTCCCGCTCCCGACACCAATTGTTACGGCCCACGGATAAGGATGTTGGTTTGCCGAGCGGATGGCACCGCGGGCTAACAGTTACCCCGATTAACCCGATCCCCGAACGTTGGCCGGATCGCGCCACAGCTATTCAATATGGAAAAGACAAAAGTGACACAGATGTGAAAAAGCAGAAGAAGGCGAAAAGGTTGGAAATACTACTAAATTTATTCCTACTATATACAGGCTCAAAATAACCAAGGAAGAAGGAAAGATAATAAAATAATATACAGAAGAATTAGAGACACAGTGCAAATTCCTTATACAAGCTTAATTAAATCCCCAGGGACAAAACAAACAGAACAAACTCACGTACACAAAAGGATGGAAAGGCAGGAGGTGGATGGCTGGAGGGAGAGGAAGGTCCAAGGGGTCCTGCAGCACGATCGGCGCATTTAGCAGCCGCCGTTCCTTCGCGGCCCTGCTCAAAACCGCCGTCCAGGCCCCAAGCGGCTGTTGTTGCTGCTGTGGCCGCCGCTGCTGCTGCTGTTGTCTGCTGCTGCTGCGGTGGACTTCGCGCGCTTTTCCAGGACTACAACAGGCTTCTTGCTGTTAACTACTGCTCAGTCCAACCTTGGCGAGCAAGGCGACGAATAGCAGGCTTTGTGCTTTCCGGGGTGTCCTCTCCTTGGATGTTCTCTATGTTCTCTTTCTTGGTCCAACCACTCTTTCTCTCTCTTGGTCCAATCACTCCTCACCACCGACAACTCCCTTGCTTCTTGCGTGCGCGCCTTTATAGCGCCTCCGGCGATCAAGCTGCCGGCCTTCAGGACACGCCCATCTGTGTGCTCACCTCGGCCCTGGTTGGTCGCGCGACCCTCTGGCTCCGCCCTTGATGACGACGGGCAGGCACGCTCTTCGTCCCCGACCCGAGCACATGTTCAATGGTGGTTTTGGAGGGGATGTAATTGGCAATCGAGGCTTGGCAATGATGAAAGGGGAAAGTGAAAGGAATCTACTCTATTTTACTTGGTGCAATGGAGTGTCATCTTAATGGGAGACAAGGCCTTACCCTAATACACATAATAAAGATATAACTATCAACCAGGGGGAAATCTATGATTGGCTGACGTGTATGCTTTATGGACTAATTATGGGACGCCCTTTGACCTTTACACAACACTGGAGGCAGGAGGGTCCAGAATCAAGCAATATTAATAAACACACAATAAAAAAAATACAATCCTCATATCCGCAACAATATAATTATAATGATATACACCACGATTGAGTGATTCGCTTTCAAAAAGTGTGCAACTGTTTTCCTTTCTTGTAATATTTTGATGAAGTAAACCCCACACAAGACGAAGTCACGCAATAAGGAAAAATAATCACACACAGATGTATACATTGGGGATGCAGGTCTGCATTATAAATGCATTGTGAACCCAACATTCTTCATTAATTAACAACCTTGTTTTTTTTATTTACAAAACATTGGGTTCACCGTACATACATCATTTTAGATGAATGGTCTTGAGCAGTGTATATTTTATCATGTCGTTTAGGTCAGTTGTTTTTAACATGTACACATTATTTTAAGGTGCTTGTTAGGATGTCCGCACATAATTTTCATCCACGTGTTTTGCTGCTTCGACCTAATTGTTTTGGGTTTTTTTGGCAGGTAAAAACACTTCGTATCACAAAAGAACAAGGAACTGCATACCTGCAGCTTCTCCAGTCCATCTCTACACCAGATGACGAGGCAACACTGAAAGCCACAAAAGACGTTCAACAGGCAAATGAACAGGTGTGCATGTTTGATCCAAGCTGAAACTACCCAGTGCTACATTTAATGATAATATTGTTTTTGTCAATTAATTTTTATATTTTCTAAGTCTGATTTTGCTTCTGTTTGTCTTTCTTCACTGATTAGCTGGAGGAAGCACAGGCCAAGCTTTCAGTAACAGTCTGTGCCCGTGAAGAGTCAGATCGCACAGTGGCTGAGCTTGGGAATTCCTTCAGTGAAGCTGCGGTGCTCCTTAAAGGTCTTGCAGACCAGCCTGCAATGCTGGGGGTTGAGAGCGCAGAAAACCATCTTGTGCAGGCTCAGGTGAGTCATAATGGCCTTGCGTAGGAAGGTTGGCCGAAAGTTTTTGTGATTCTGGATGCCATGCCCTCACTCATGGTTTTGAATCATTTATGGACACTGAAAGGAATTTTATACAGATAATATTTGCGCAAGTTCTGAAGGTGCTAAGGGGAAGGGGAGGGGGAATGTAAGAGGGTGAAGGAATGTAGGATGGCAGGAGTTTGAGAAACAAAAAATTTACAAGGGGGAAAAAATAAGAAAATAAGAAGTGTGGCTGCAAGGAGGTAAACTAAGGAGTGAGAAGATAAGATGTGAGGGCAGAGGGTCAGGTGGTATAATTTCCACCATTTTCAATTCATACCATCTAACCTGCCTCAAAGCTTTTCATTAACTAGATTGATTTTTGAGAGTGTAGTGTTTGTGAAATATGGGCTAAAATGAGCATGGAGAGGTGATGTGGGTCGGGCAGCAGAGAAAAGAAATGAATATCAGGTAGAGGGGAAGAAGATCAGACAAGGAAATAGGTTTGAGTATCTGGGTGGGACAGTGGCCAGGGATGGTATGTCAGAGGCAGAGGTGCTGAGAAAAATGCAGGTGGGTATGAATGCATGGAGGGTGTAGTGGCAGACAGAAAGGTTTCGAGGAGATTGAAAGGAAAAGTTCTGTTTATTATCGTGCGTGACGCCAGCCTACCTGTACAGTCTGAAGATGGTGGCATTGACACAGAGACAACAGCAGAGGCTGCAGGTTTGCGAGAACAACTGGGTCAAGAGGATTGTGGGAGTGAAGAGGGTGGATAGAAGGGGAATGGATTAACTGGGGGGAGGAGATTGGTGTGTCGATGATCTTGACATGGAGATTGGTGAAATGCCAGCTGAGATGGGCTGGATATTTGGTGCGGGTGGGGGGAAAGCGAATGGCAAAGAGAGTGGCGGGAACAAGGTTGGAGGAAAAGAGGTAGACCACGGTTGAGATGGAAGAATTGTGTGAAGAGGGATATCAGTAAGGTGGGGGTGTTTGGAGAGTGGAGAGAGTTGGCTGAGGACAGAGGGGGGTGGAGGAGTATTGTGGTCAAGGTCAGGCAGTAGCTTGGTGCCATCGGACCTCACCCCTTGCAAAGGGAAAAGGAGGAGAACAACCAAAAACCAATACAGAGCAATACAATTTTTTATTACGGACCCTAGGCATCCTAGCCTGGTGTTGGCTTAGCGGTTAGGGTGCAGGCTTGGGATCTTAGGATCCTGAGTTCAAATCCCGGTCGATTGCTCAATTAACACCAGGGGGGTTGACTCAGCCTGCCATCCTTCCGAGGTCGGCAAATTTGAGTACCAGCTTGCTGGGATGAATGATCCTGGTGTATTTCCCGATTTAAAATAGGTACACCGTATCCCTGTGCATCATAAGAGGTGACTAAGGGTTGACATCAAGAAGGGCATCCGGCCATAAAAACGTTGCCTCAAACAGGGAACCATGATTGGCATGGGGCCCATAAGGCTAAACCTCACTCCAGCGGGGAAAATGGCCTTAAAACGATCATTTATTCATTCATATTCATTCATTCCTCGGCATCAAAAAGCTACAAATATCGAACAAACAGTTTCAAATGGAGCACCTCGCTGCCGTTAGAGCATTTAAATTGCATCTGATGTGGCAATAAATGTGAATTGATGGTCTCAGTTTGCCAGCACCATGACAGAAAACATCATTTGCATTTTTGCCGCCTCCATCCTGACCCCGTTTAGAATCCCGTGCGGGCATGGGCAACTTGCTAGTGGTAATCAATCATGTTGGGCTGACAGGATGGCCTATAGAGGTATGCACACTCGCCTCAAAGCTGTGTAGCCTGGGTTTGAATCCCGACCCAGCTATAAACTGTCATCCCGGTGTTTCACAGACAGAGTGATCAATCAATGTGTGTGCCGTCCCTCGGAAGGACATTGAACAGGCGTCCCGTCTACCAGCATTCGTCGCTGGACGTTAAAGATCATGGTGTCCTTCGCGAAGAGTAGGCGAGCTATCTCCAGCACCATGAACAAATTCCAAATTCCTTCCCCAACCAGCAGAGGGCATTGTATCAGCACCACAGCCAATTATGCTACACGCAGCTTTGTGCTGCATAAGACCGAATAAGTTGTCTGTGTTGATAAATGTAGTCACTTCACTAAGTTGACACTAATGGCTGTGAATACATAAAACTTTGATGTGTTCACTGTGGTAAGACATGTTGCAGATTTTCCTTTGCAGTTTTGCACCTATCTTATCAGCAACAGTCCAATGGCAGATACATCACATTAGTTGGAAGCAAAGCAGTGCCTTGAAGCCAGATCTGTGGTTCACTTTTCTCTAGTGAAAATTATTATATTTTTGCTGTGTGACATAAAGTTAAATGTCCAAGTTTTGTGATTGATTTTCCTGAATCCTCTAGAACTGTATGAAGCAAGTATGTATGGTTTTTCCCCCCGTTTTTAACAGCACGTCTGCAAGAAGGCTGAGCATTTGCACACAAAGCTGAAGGAAGTGAGCGAACGGACAAATTATTTGGTTGAAGGAGATGATACATCTGGAGGACAAAAGGGCCTGGCTGAGCTTGAGGCACACTGGCAGGATCTTTGGCAGCAAGCCAACACACTGCAGGTCGTACGAAAGGAAGACCTTGGTAGAAGCCAAGACTATCATCACAGTCTAAGACTTGTGCAGGAAGCACTTTCCAACTGGTTCAGACATTGGAATGCCTTGAACAGGTGTGTATCACTATATCATGACAAGAATCATGTCCTCCGATGACATGGTTCTTGTCATGACATCATATCCGATCATCATATGCGTCTTTGATATCATCTCCGATCGATGCAAAACTTTAAACTCCCCATGGAGAATATTTTATTGATACCTCTGATGTCATAGGTCACATGGTATGGCAGCCATATTGGATTAAAGGAAAAAATTGGACATTGTCTTCTCTGAAACCGCTCAACGAAAAAAACAAAAACGAAACTTCCCATGGGGTATATAGGGTGATAACGATGATTCTATCATTGAAGTGGTATTCCAGCCATAATTGGTTGAATCAAAATCCTTATCCAAAAAAATTGAAACTTCCTATATCTGATTTACAAATCGATGTGAGTGAAGAATTAAATTTATGATGCGGTCTGATGACCATATTAGATTGAAAGTAAAAAATGTAAAAAAAAATCTTCTCCAGAACCGCTCAACAGATCAATGCAAAACTTCTAATGACTAGCCATGGGGAATATAGTTATTAAAGAAGTCATCACCTTCATTGACACAATTTAGTGTTAATGTGCACAAAAGTGGTCGGTAAATATCCTAATAATAAATAAAGATACGGATAATGGCAATTATTGTGACATAATAGGGTGCATGTGTGATACAGGTATATGGGTCACAACAGCAGTTCACCGTAATAGTAGCGTGTTCAGTTAATGATGGTATTTTTGTTCAGAATGAAACAAAAGGTGAGAATATGCATTCTACTTTACAAAAAAGAAAAAGGTCCTGTCTCCTTCAGCTGCTGCTCACAGCTTTATCTAGCTAACTCTGGAATCAAGCTAGTTGTTCTATACTGAATCCTCTCTATGGCAGCTCTGTCCTTCCTTAAATGTGGCGATTTAACTGTACAGAATATTCTTGGTAGGGCCTCTCTAAATTCCTGTGCAATGTTAACACTACCTCTTGAATTGAATGATGTTCTAAGATTATTTACCGCATTGTATCCTGATACGTATCACAATATGGCCCTCTATCACACACAATACATCACCACATACAACTTTTGCCTATTCCCAACTCTTTTATTGTAGTCGTGTTTGGGAGAAGGGGAGGGGTTAGGAGTGTTGGGAGTCTCTTAAAGAAGTTAATAATAAAATGTATTTAGTATGTGTTGTGTAAAACTACTATAACAGTCGAGAACGAATGAATGCAACTGATACCATTTTTATTTACATAATTGGTGATTAAAATGGTTTTTGGCCGTTTCAAAAATATTTCAAATCATTATTTCAAAAATCAAATGTTTCTGCCAACCCTCTACTGCTGATGACTTTTGGTATCTGGATCATATTTCTCATTTTTCAGGGTATCTGTCATATTTACATCTACATTTTGTAGTTACATTCAAATGGGTCAGACAATTCTGTGGCAGTCTTCCTTGACAAATTAATTCCCAATTGGTTCTGAAGTGTTATATCATCTTTTTACTTTCCTTGATCATTTAACATCATATTTGACTTTAAAAATAGACTTTGATCATGTATTATCTTTTAATTGTGTCGTTTAATTTGTCGCCATTGCACTGTTGTATGCTGTTACCTTATATGTCACTTGGTATGTTCTGTTCATGCAGGACCGACGTCGAACGCACAACTGTTTATATTGAAACTCTCCAACAACTGAAAGGGAACATGGAACATGAGCAAAATCTGCTTTCTGGGTTGAAGGAAGCTCGTGAAAGTGTTCTAAAAAACCTGAGCCCTGAAGATAGTGAACTGGTGCATCAGAAAAGTGCAAATTGTGAAGAGCAATGGACCCAGCTTTTTTCCCAGATCGAAAAAAAGATCCAGCTCATGGTCACTGCTGCAGAAGAATATGACAATTGCAAGACCAAGTTAAAAGACTTAATATTCCAACTGAATGCTCTGAAGAGCTCTTTTGCAGAACTTGGGAAGAAGAGACTCCCAGATTCTTCTGTGGAGATTTCCAAGGGGCTGCAAAAGCAGCACGTGACCTTCAACATGCAACTGAAAGAAATCAGGCAGTCATTGCAGTTGCTGTTTAAGGAATCGGAAAAATACTTGGGAAGTTTGGCGAAAGCAGAGAGGCAAGACCTAGACAACACTTTGAGTAGCTGCCAGAAGCTTTATGACTCTGTATCCGATTCCGAGTTGCAGTGTTACAAGTACTTGTGTAAGATCATTTCCGAAAGAGCTCAGTTTATGCTCCAAATGCGACAGTTTAGGGGAAGACTTGACCAGGTCAGAGTGAAGGTGAACCTTGAACAAGCAGTTGCCCTGATGCCACAACACATCAACAAGCAGATAAAGGCCTGTGCAAATGTGCACAGTGACTTAAAAGAGAATGACGGAGAATTACAAGACTTGTGGAAGCAACTCCATGCCTTTATAAATGAAAATGATGTGGAAGATATGGACTTGCAGATTAAGTTGCAGGAGCTTCAAGATTATTACGATTCTCTGATGGAATCGTTGACCCAGAGGCGGCATGAGCTGGAAAGGTGCCTAGCTTTGAGGAGTCATTTCAAAGCAGATCTGGACAAAGTTGGTTACTGGCTTAAACAAGCTGACATAGTGACATTTCCAGAAGTCTGTCTCATGTGCACAGAAGCTGAGTTAGTGGGAAACCTCAGTAAATATGACAAAATCATCTCTGAGGTGCCAGCACATGAAAATATTTTACTGTCCATACAACGGAATGGCCAAGATATAATGCCATTGCTTGGTCAAATTGACTTTGCTTTTTTGGATGAGAAATTGAAAATGCTGCCACAACACTTTAGGGATGTTGTGGATTTGACAAAAGAAAGGCGTGAAGTAGTTCTGAAGTCCATAAAAATTCGTAAAGAATATTCTAATTTGATTAAAAGAATTAACAACAAAATTGCAGAATCTGATCGACATGTGGTTGGATTTGGAAAGGAGCCCGTTGGCCTTTCCGTAGAAGCAACAGCAGGTAAGGTTGAGAATGTAAAACTGGTGCTCAAAAAGCTTGCAGAACTTCGGCCTTTGCTTGACAAACTTCATGAGAAAAAGGAGTTTCTTCGTGGCACAGGCCAACCTTGGTTGCCGGAGGAGTTGGTTGGCTTGACAAATCGAGTCCAAAGGCTACGGAGGCAGGCAGAGTGTAAACTGACTGATGCAGAGGAGGTTCGCACATCACAGGAAACACTTCAAAATTTGCTGAAGAACGTTCAGGAGCTTTTGGAAACATCAAGGATAAAATTTGTTAATTTGTGTGAGGAGTCACAGGAATTGGACGATCAATTAAAGCAATATTGTGTGATTTCTAATCAAGTTCAAGCAACTCAAGGTCTCCTGAAGCAGGCTCAGGAAGAGCTGGACCACTTCCCAGTGGAGCTTGATAGAAAGTCCAAAGAAACTATAACACTTGAACTTCAATATTGGCAAGAAGCAATCCAAGCTCTTCAGCAAAGTGTGAATTGCAAGACACAGGAGTGTGAATCTATGGTCATTCAGCGAGAGAATTATGACACCCAATTCCAGCATGCTATTGCCTTGCTCCAAGAAATGTGGGAGGAACTACAAAAACCTCTTGCCTTAGGCCTCAGGCCTTTTCATGCTGAGGAGGAGATCAGAAGGCACGAGTTGCTGCAAGAGGAGCTACAATCACAGCTCCGCATCATAATGGCTTTAAGCAACCACTCACCAAGCCAAGGCCTCAACGACACAGAGCCAATTTCTGGTGATATGCAGGCTAAAATGAAAGAAATAGTACAGCTTGATGAACAATGCCAAGAGGCCTTCAATAGAAAGATGGTAAATAAATAATGCATTTAGTATTTACACATCGCAACAACAATATTATTCATATTGCCATGGTATTAAGTGACATGTAATTTTTATCTCGTTATTCACTGTTTTAATGTAAGACTCAGTCATGTAAAATCTATTTTTGTTAAAAACTTACAATGAATCACAAAAAAGAGAAACTAGAATGTCTACTGCAATGTCTGGTGAATAAGAAAGGGTTCATCTTTCACAGCATCTGATTTATTTGTGAGGAGAATATTTTCTGTGCCTTTGTGCTGCAGACCATACTCGATGACTTGCTCTCTGAGCGCAGGGAGTTCCAACACTTGTCATTAGCTGTTTCAGCTTGGCTGGATGCTATCACTGCTCAGGTTCCACCTGAGGGGGAAGGCCTTGATCTCGAAGCGTCGGTAGACGCTTTGCAGAAGCTGGAGGAAGTACTTCTTGCAGATAATGACTTCATGGAGAATATACAGCTACTTGAGAATCTGGCACACAGGATGGAAGGAAGTTGCTCAGAGGAGAGCATGATGGAGATGTTAAGGACCCTCAGCTCTTTAAGTGAGCAGAAGAGAGAAGTACTCGGAAGGGCTGCTGCTAAACAGGCATCCTTGAAGAGGTAACGGACTTCCCTTATCAAAGCAAAATTGACTGTTAAAGTGTCAAATTTATCTTACTATAATTCGAGGAGTGTCTGTTTATGGGTTTGGGTGTTTGTTTGTTTGATTTCTATGCACTCCTCAACCACAATAGATAATCAGGTGAAAACTGGTGGTTGCAGTATACTTAGGGTGTGCACTGAAAGATTTTGGGTTAATAAAAAGATTACAATCCTAGTGCTGAGGGTTCAGGGTTGGGGAGGACACTATTTCTCTCTATGTGTGTATTATGACATGGTGCTGCTCCTGGTGGGTGGAGGTATTGCAAGTCATAATAAAATACGCTACTTTAAATTGAAGAAAATGTCTGTTGTAGTTCTTCCATTTTTAGTTTTACATCATATCAGAACTAAAAGATAATGCATGCCGATATATTTACCCCTGCCATAATCTGATCTGCTAGAACTTGCTAGAAGCTCTGGAGGGAAGAGGAGCATAGACAGCCTCTGGAACGCAGTTAAACCTAAAGGAGAAGTGAGAACAAAGAGGAGGTATGCAATCACCCTGGATATTGCAAAGATGCTGACTCGAAGGAGTGGGTAACTCGAAGAACATATAAATTCTGGAGTTGTTGGGGATGATTAGAGGGCTGAGACTATAGAGGGAGCTAAACCAGAGGAGAGGCTGTAAAAAAAAGAAATCACACAGTCCACTGACTTGCTTGCATTGTGACCTTGTACTTAGGTATCATTGCAGGAGATTCCAATAATGTTGAGAGCTTTAGATGCTAGCTAATCCGGGGGAGACATATGTAACTCTGGGGCCCCAGCACATAGGGGAGGGTAGTACTCCATTGAACTAGACACCAAGGCCTTGTAAACTGAGTAGTTCTGATATTTTAAAAGCAACTACCTGGCTTTGGAAGTATCTTTGGTAGCTTTGGAAGCTTTCGAAGCTTTGGAAGCCAGGTTTACTATTTGAATAGCCCAGGAGAGGTCATGGGCCATTTAGAGGCCTAGAAATTCAGCAGGTGAACCTCTCAGTGGCTGACCATGGAAATAGGTGGGTTACTGCAACAATCCTTCTTTAGCGACAGGGTGAGACAGTGAGTTTTTCCACGATTGAAGGACATGTTCCATTAATTAACCAACAACTAATCATTTCCAGATCAGGAGAGAGTGACACAGCTACTGGCGGAGTGGGATGGGGTATGGTAGAGCACAGTGTGAAGTTGTCTGCACACAGGAAGAGAGGGTTTCCAGAGCATCGGAGCTTTCATGTATGTCGATGAGGAACAAGACTGGTCCCAACACACTGTCTTGGGGACCTCTAGCCTGCACTAGGAGAGGGGAGGAGAAGGTTCCATTGATCACAAAATGTTGACTGCATGAGTGAAAGATGTCAGAAATGCAGGAATGAAGACAGCCTTGTATGCCAGAGGTAGAGAAATTGGCAAGCAAAGCAAGATGCCAGACTGTCTAATGACAGATATGTCAAAATAAACGGTCCTGACCTCTAGTTTCAGATTTTGGGCCTCCAACCATTGCTGAGATAGAATCATCATCATGTCCAGCAATGAGTAACCAGGATGGAAATACACCTGATTGTCAGAGATCAGCCTGTTTGAGATTAAGAAACACTTGACACCAGTCGCAGTGATGGATTCTCTTACTTTGCTTATAAAATTAATTTGAAGCAAGCTGACTGACATGTAGTTGAGAAGATCAGTTTTTGCATCATTATTGTGGACAGGAATGATGTTTTCTGAGTTCCATTCTGATGATAGGCAGCCAAATGAGGCCATGCTAAATAAAACAGATGGAGGAGAATCAAGCGAGCAGCAGGAGAACACATAATTCCATCTGAGGCCATCACCGGAGCAGCTGGGGTCAAGTCTGGACAGAACATTTCTGCCTTGTGTGAAAAGCACACAAAGTCCAGCAGACAGTATGTACAAGGGCATAAATAAATATTTAAAGTACAAAATCTGACAAATAAACACTTCCTGGATAATGCTACAGTGTATATTTTCTCTTATTATAACCTTCTTTGTTCCTATTTCCTCTTTTTTAGTTGTCTGGAAGTTTGGAGACATTACGAGCATGCTCGACAGGAAGTGATCATGCATCTTAACACAACTGAGACGCAACTGTCCCAATTTTCCTCTTCTAAGCCTTCATCTGCACAAGAGGCCACCACTAGGTTGCAACAACAGAAGGTATGGTAACGATGCAGTCACACCAGCAGAATGGTGATTGTGCCATGAGTTTGTTCAACATAAGCACGTTTAAAGGGAAACGAGCGTCGTGTTTGAAAAACTTAATGGCACTAAATCTGATAATCATCATTTCACTTTACATCCTTGTATGCGGATATCCAATGTGTTGTGAGCTGTGGCCTATGAGTCTCCCAAGATATATAAAAAACACACACCGACATATTTACCCTGTGACACCGTGATATTACCCTACCCGTCATAGCTCATAACAGCCATTAGGCAGCAAATACAACATCACTGAACTTCCCAGTATGTTCTGCAGAGGCCCACAGGTCTTCCCTTAGTGTCACTGATTGGCTGGCACTAAATATATCGAATGGCATTAAATGTTAATAGGAGTATGGACATGTAAATTTCGACACATTAATGACGATCAGTTATGATGGCAACAATCTTCATTGTCATCATCTTGTATCAAATAAGCATAAATATATACGTGTGGCGGACACAAAAGCCCACTGGCGTGGTGACATCATTCCACGCACCAAGTGGGCGGTGGCCACGCCCGAGGGGTAGGCGTGGCCTCAGGATATACACCGGGCGACCAGCCCGGAAGAGTTCAGTGTTACAGTGTAGTCTTACAATAAAGACGTTCATATGTTACCGCTTGTCCGCTTCCTCCTTGCTCACAAGCAGCGCGCGTAACGCCGCGCTTTACTGGTGACCGCGAGTTGCTCGGACTTCACTTGGCGGTCAGGCACTTCTGCCATCTGCTCGAGGGCCGGGCGTTCACTGCCTTCGTCGACCACAAGCCGCTGATCTTCGCGATGGGCAAGGTCACCGAGCCGTGGTCGGCCCGGCAGCAGCGTCACCTCTCGGCCGTGTCCGAGTACACGACGGACATCCAGCACGTCGCGGGGAAGGACAACCCGGTGGCGGATTGCCTTTCCCGGGCCGTCGCCCACGCAGTCCACCTCGGCATCGACTATGCCCGGATGGCAGCGGACCAGGCCGCTGACCCCGACGTCCAGGCCTTGCGGACCGCCGTCACGGGCCTCCGCGTCACCGAGGTGCCGTTCGACGGCGCGGGCGCGGCCCTCTTGTGCGACGTCTCCCTCGGGCGTCCTCGCCCCATTGTGCCCGCGGGCTGGCAGCGCCAGGTGTTTGACGCCATCCACGGCCTGTCCCACCCGGGCGCGAGGGCCTCCCAAAGGCTGATCGCCGACAAGTTCGTCTGGCATGGCCTCCGGAAGGCCGTCCGCGGCTGGGCCAGGACATGCCTCGCGTGCCAGCGCGCCAAGGTGCACCGGCACACCCAGGCCCCGTTGGCCCCGTTCACGGTGCCGGAACGCCGGTTTGACCACGTCCACGTGGACCTGGTGGGACCTCTGCCCCCCTCGCGGGGTTTCACCCACGTCCTCACCATGGTGGACCGCACCACCCGGTGGCCGGAGGCCGTGCCCTTGGCGTCGACAACGGCGGCCGATGTCGCGCAGGCTTTCATCGCCACCTGGGTCGCCCGGTTCGGCGCCCCCTCAGACATCTCATCCGACCGCGGCCCCCAGTTCACCTCGGAGCTCTGGGGGGCGGTTGCGCAGGGGCTCGGGGTCCGGCTGCACCGAACCACGGCCTACCACCCCCAGGCTAACGGCCTGTGTGAGCGATTTCACCGCTCATTGAAGGCCGCGCTCCGGGCCACCCTCCGCGACGGCGGCTGGGTCGACAGGCTCCCCTGGGTCCTGCTGGGCCTCCGGACGGCGCCCAAGGAGGACCTGCGCGCATCCGCGGCGGAGTTGGTCTTCGGGCAACCGCTGCGGGTACCGGGCGAGTTCCTCCCCGACTCCACGGCACCATGGTCCGCGGCACAGCAGCGCTCCGCTCTGCAAGAGACCGCCCAGAGGTTCGCCCCGGTGCCAACGGCATGCCACGGGCACCCACCGACGCACGTCGCCCCGGAGCTTCGCACGGCGGAGTACGTCTTCGTCCGCCACGATGCCCATCGGACACCACTGCGGCCCCCGTACGACGGGCCTTTCCGCGTGCTGGAGACCGGGGCGAAGCACTTCACCCTGGACATCGGCGGTACTCCTGACCGCGTTTCGGTAGACCGCCTCAAGCCGGCCCACCTCGATGTGGACCATCCACCGCCAGTGGCCCGACCCCCACGTCGGGGCCGCCCTCCTGCGGGCGGACCCCCGGCACCGGCCAGCCCCGCCGCCACGGCGCCCCCCGGTCCTGCACCCATCCCAGGGGCAGCCAGGGGCATCCCACCTGGTATCCCTGCACCCCAGACGCCGCCGATCGCCAGGGGGCGCTTCGGCCGGGTCATTCGTCTGCCCCGCAAACTGGCCCTCCAGGTGCGCGGGAATTCTGGGGGGGCGCGTGTGGCGGACACAAAAGCCCACTGGCGTGGTGACATCATTCCACGCACCAAGTGGGCGGTGGCCACGCCCGAGGGGTAGGCGTGGCCTCAGGATATACACCGGGCGACCAGCCCGGAAGAGTTCAGTGTTACAGTGTAGTCTTACAATAAAGACGTTCATATGTTACCGCTTGTCCGCTTCCTCCTTGCTCACAAGCAGCGCGCGTAACGCCGCGCTTTATACGTACATTATTAAGGACAATCTTTTTCACCTAAGTTCATCTCCATCCGTTCTCATCGATTGGCAACATCTGTTTAGGATTCACTAATACCAAATATGTTTATAATACAGTATTTTTATTTATGGATCTGTTTAGGATTCACATCTGTTTAGGATTCACTAATACCAAATATGTTTATAATACAGTATTTTTATTTATGGATCTGTTTAGGATTCACATCTGTTTAGGATTCACTAATACCAAATATGTTTATAATACAGTACTTTTATTTATGGATCTGTTTAGGATTCACATCTGTTTAGGATTCACTAATACCAAATATGTTTATAATACAGTATTTTTATTTATGCCCATATGAGATGTTACCAGAATTGAGATATTCACTTTCAAATTTGTCTTGCTTTCAAACAAGCTACAACAAACAGGAACAGACAGGCCTGAAAATCTCAATTTTGTGTATTATGGAGAGTTAGACATGCATTCTGCTTTTCATAGTGAATGTTTAGCCCTTGGAAAATCAACGAGAGTGACCTCAGCACGTTTTGAGATGCATCATCGTATGGTTGTATGTCAAAGGATTAATATTGGCAACAAAGCCAGCATTAGCATTTGTTAAAATGTCAAACTGAAGTACGCTTTGTTTAGTGACAGATAAATCTGCATTTTTCTTTCCTGATAGGCCCTTTTGGCGACAGTGACAGCGCTCCGGACAGAGCTAGCCAGTCTGGAAGATGTGGCGCACAAGGCTGAGGACTGCGTTAGTCCCACGAGCAAGGCCTCCATGAGCAAAGCCATGATGGCTGTGTGGCAGCGTTGGTCTCGTATACACAGCTCAGCACGGGAGCAGGAGGGCAGTCTGCAGAGTGCCGTGGAAAAATGGAAACAGCTTACTGATAAGGTATGCCACTACTGGATCATCATGTTCACTTTATATGCGTATTATATATACTGTCCCTTAATGTTCAAAAGGACCAACGTAGGCCATTTAGACAACGCTGGATAACAAGGTTTTGTTTACCTGTTTAATTGTTAAACTAAAGTTTTTCCACAGATGTGCATCAGGCATATTGAAGTAAATAATGCAGGACGCAATATGACTGATGTGAAAAGGGCTATCGATTTTATTACATATGCAAAATGGCAGCATTATTGACTAATATCCCTTCCCAACCGCCGCTCCCCCACCCTCCCCTGATGTATCAGTGTGGTGCCAAAAAGGTGTTCTCTAAACCAGGCTCAGAGCCTACATAGGCAAAAACTTTTAACTTTTTCAGCAATCCTTCTCCCCCTCCCCCCTCTCCCCTCCACTGCCTCCTTCCCCCAAGCCCTCTTCCTCCCATAGATCTCCCGATGTCCCTGCTCTCTACTCTTGCACTTGTGTGCTTTCCTCCCTCTCTCCATCTTGTCTCCCGCTCCCTTTATCTTATGTTGCATATGTCCGTTTGTCTTTTTGTGATTAATGTTAGCTCTTACATGGGCCTCGATCTTGGATCCCAAAAAAAATAAAAAAATCCTGTGACGATGTTTTGCTGTTGGATGCTTTGTGAGGTGGACTCTTCATCCTGGTGGGTATATGTTTGGCACACTTCGTTCCTAATTAGTTGTGTAAATGAGCATCATTCGACGGGTGTTGTATTCTACCCAGAATAAGCTCGATCCATTAGCCACCTGGAAGCGACTTATCTGTGTAAACTAATCTTCATCTTTAGTCCGCCATGGTTGGAACTTTATACGTATAGTCTTTAATAATAATATGATTTCCCTTTCAAGGAACTTCGACGCAGAAGGAGGCCATTCGGCCCCTCAAAGCCTGCGCCATTATTACCGACTTGTGGTTCTTTGTATGTGCTCTATCCTTTTTAAATACTGACGATCAAGCAAGGAAGCAGCACGTACTATTTTTTATAGTATTTGGTTTGATCTCGACCGGGTTTCAAACCATCGACCTACCAGACTCAAGAGTGGACGCTCTAACCTGCATTATCCCACTGAGTTTGTCTTTCAATGTTCAAATCAGATTAAGCAAATTTGAGAAAATCTGTATGTTGGTGTTAAGTGGAAATCATCGTCATTCCCAGAAATTATTTTGGCTAAAGTTGATTTTACAAGGGCGTAGTTTATCTGAGTACCACCAGCGAGGATCTACTTTAGTCCTTGTTCTGCTTTTACTGCATTTGATTTTTTACCCATAAGCCAATGCAGAGCATAAAAGTAAATGTTACCAACCCCGACCAGTCAGACTTGTGACTTGCATGGGAAGAGCCTACAATTGTTATTTTTTATTTTTTATTTTTTTTGTATACAAGGTCGAGGCTCGTGAAAGAGCTAACATTAATCATGCAAAAAGTCAAACCGACACATAAAACACAAAAAATAAGGGGAGCGGTAGACAAGATGGGGAGAGAGGGGGAAGGACACAAACACAACATTTGAGAGCAGGGACATCGGGAGAAATGTTTTAGGGGGAGGTGGGAGAGGTTTAAAATATATGAACACTGCAAGGACTTCCAGGAAAGAAGTTGGAATTTCCCCCCAAAAAAAAAATCCGGCAATATAAGCAATATAAGCTGGTATGGCAATATAAGCTGGAACTACCCACAATCCTTTCCGTTTTCTCTCATATGAAGTAAATGGCTGCAAGGTTGTATCAATATAAAGGAGCTCAGCCATGCAGCTGATGGTTCCCTCTTTATATAATGGCAGAAATTTCTGGAATTTGTCCGGGATGCATGGTTATAACTTGCCAACGTGTCGTCTAAAGACACCGTGGGATCTTTAACATCCACCAGCTGATGCTAAAAATGTGTCCTCGGCTTAACATCTACCAAATGGACGTGACACTCAGAGGCAATGCTCTGCATGTTTAACACAAATCTGACAGTTTATAGTCAGGTCGAGAATGAAATCCAAAGTACATAGCTCAACGGAAGGTGTGCTACCTTTGTACCATTCTGTCTGATGATGCACAAGCTTAGGTCAACTAATGGGAAGGAAAATCCTTTAGATTCAGTAAAGGGTACTTTTGAGATTTAATTGTTCCTTTGTCGAATAACATATACAATTGATGTTTCCATTTTTTAGGTGCAGCAGGTATCCGAAAGGCTGAAGGACCTTCAGATGCGAATTCCAGAACGGCCAGCAGAGGCGGCCTCTCAGATGGAGTTGAAGGCATTGCGCGAGCAAGCTCGGACCATTGGGCAGGAAATGGAGCAGGAGCAGGCTGGTGTATCCCTACTGTTGCAGCAAGTTATGTTGCTGCAAGGCGGAGACCCTATCTTGGGCGAGCCAACAGAGGACCATACCCTGGCTGAAAACCTCCAAGTTATGCAAGCAAACTATGAGATGTATGTTAGGGGTTGCTCTTGTGAGGTCTTGGCTGAGTTCCATTTCTCATTTTTTAATAAGCCAGGTCTTTCATATGCCTTTCTGGAGATGTTGGAATAGCTACAATAACTTTTCCAATTACCTCCTTGGCGTTCAATGTTTTCGGCCCGAGGCTTACTCGGTCGGTGGAAATGGCAATCCATATTCAAAATTGCATCACGATGAATTATGTTTAAAAAATTTGGTTGTTTCTGACTTACCGGTATTTCCACCGTATTCCTGCCGGAGCCGGCCACTATTGAGTGGGTCTCTTCAAACCACGCTGCATTTTTAAAATGCTGATTTTGATGGTAAATGTCGCGATTTCCTCACCGTCATATGGAAAGAGAAAAACAAGCAAGAATGAGGAGCATACGTAGCATTTAAATGTAGGAAATTTGAACAGTTTTGTGAAAGTAATTAAAAATACAATTGAGTCATTCATTTTTATCTGGAATGTTCTGTATAATATAATTTGCAGATAAATTAAGATAGATAGTCAAAAGCTTTCATAAAAGAGTCTAATCAATATTAATTCTCACTTCAAACATATGTTTTTGTATCAAATACATGAATTATGGCATGGAAGAGACATTAGGAAATAGATAAGGGCTCATGATTGGTGGGTTTCTGTATGATAGAGATTAGATTACAGGAAAGTGTAGATACTTTCATTGGCCGAAGATTGGCAGATGCAGTTTATCATCAGGATGGGGAAGGTGCTGGGAATAGGTAGGAATAACGAAAATAGAGATGGCATGATGCAAGGGGCAGTCTTGGAGTGTGTCACATGGAAGAAGCATTTGTGGGTGGCAATAGATATGGAGGGTCGAGGAGGTAAGCAGAGAACACAGTGCCAGGCAGCTGTAGGTAAAGCTAACAGGGTTTTAGGTTGTATTTGTCATTGGATAACTTACAAAATCAAAAGAGGTAGTGTTAACATTGTATAGAAATGTATTGAGGCCTCTTCTGGAATGTTGTGCTCAGTTTTGTTCGCCACATCTGAGGTACCACATAGGAAGGGTTCAGTATGGATGATTAGCTTGATTCTGGACCTAGTGTGACTTTAGCTACAAAGAGTCGCTAAAGGATACAGGACTTTATACATTAGAAAGGAGGTGATTATGAAGAGATCTATAGAGATACATAAGGACGGAAACAAAATAAGAGCTGAATTGTTTTTTTTTCTGCACATTTGACAGTGATAGGTCCAGTGGCTACGGCTTGCCAGTAAATAGAAGGAGAGTTAGGACGATGTTAAGTCAGGGTGTTTCACTCAGAGAGTGGTTTCTACATTGGAGTTGAGGGTGGTCTCTGGAAATGTGGTGGCAGCAGAGATAGTGGATGGATTTAAATTGGAAATTGGAGAGGTACCTAGATTCGGTGGGGGGTACAGCAGTACATGAATGTTGACAGGATTGTGCAGTCTTGATGGGCCTAATGGCCTCCTCCTGCAATGAAGTTCCTTTTGATTTATGATCACTGGACATCAAAGTATATGATGTTAATCGAGCAACTATGAAATAATGGTTGTGCTTGCAGGCTGCGTCGAAGTCTGGAAAACCAGCGACTGTTCTTGGAAGAAGAGCTCCTGGTCCGCGAAGAAGTGGAGCGTGAACTTGGCAACGTGAAATCATGGCTGCAAGAGAGTGCATCCCTTTTGCGTGGGCTGGACAATAGTAACTACAGTGATCAATTGAGCCGAATCCGGGTAGGCGCTGCCAATGTCTCAACGCGTATTCTCAATGAAGCAATTCCAGTTTTTAAAAATGTAAGGGGTTGTTGTATGATCTTACAGAAAACTTCCCCAAATCATCTTCATGAACCAGACCATTGATTTTTATTTATTTATTTATTTTTGCGAAGTTTTGGTTTGTATTCAAAATTAACAGAGGTACTTTACTTTAGCCACAAAATAGTTCCCACATTTAAATTGTTGTGGTTAATTCAAGTGGTGTGCACTGATTATATCCCCCCTTTAGATTTGTAGAACACTGTATTTTCTTCTCATAGCAACTGTCTTCCAGCATTTTACAGATCTTCACCACTATACATTTGCTTACACTTCTTTCACTCACCTACATGTCACCGGACATTATGTTGGATATGCTACAACTCATGGGCTTGCATCCGCTAAGCCACTGCCTGTAATAGGTCTTTGCTTCAAGGCATTTCTTGTCTGCAAACCTATAACACTTTCTTTTTTTGCAATCCCCAAAATTCCTATTTATTTCATTTTTCTATAAACATATTTGTGGAAAATTTCCAGACATGCCTCACATAAATGCTGGAAGTTAAAATCAGCAATGCCAAATATTGATGTCATTTATGTCTTTTTAGCCTGGTGGTGGCTTAACGGTTAAGGTGGTTGGCTTGAGATCTTAGGGTCCTGAGTTTGAGCCCCTGTCATGCCGTTGAACTAACACCAGGTGGTTGACTCAGCCTGTCATCCCTCCGATGTCGGCAAAATAGGTACCAGCTGATTGGTAATAGACCCAGCCGCTGCATCACAGCCGCGCCCCCAGAAAATGATGCAACCAGCAGCCATAGGCTGCACACGAACCACCATGTGTGTTTATTGTGGTGCAGGAGATTGGAGGAGGAATGACCCAGCGCCACCACATCACATCGGAACTGTCTAAGAAACAGCAAGCCAAGTATCAGCGGCTGGGCGTTGCCGTACCGGAGGAGACGGTTCAGGCATTGGCCGAGGTCAGCTACGCTCTGCAGGCTCTTGGACATCAGGCAAGTTGGCTCCTTGTGCACATGCGCGATCCATGCAGTCCGGTGCTTGTGTTGCATGTGCACATCCTTCATGTTGGAGGAGAGGTTATTGTTTTACCGAGGGCATGTATTTGATTAATTACTGGAATAAATACATTGGAAATCTACACTTTAATCCATCACCCAAAATAACTTAATTTTAATGATAAATGTGGCAGAATAGTTAATTCATTATTATGTAAGATAGCAGGATTTACAAACATCTGATTTATGTCCATTGGGACTCTCAGTCTGGTGCAGAATTTATTTAAAGGATTTCTGTGGAGGCTTTTTGTAGTGATGTGTTTGTGTCTTTGTGTGAAGTTTTTGAAGACACAAACGGTGCAAAATATATAGTATTTAGCATTGCTGTGTACAACAATTTGATTTTGTGTCTGAGCTATCCTCATACCTTACAAAAATGGGAATATACTGTGTTAAGGTACGTGACATCTTCGTTGCCTCTGTGATAACACAGATTGACAAGTAGCAATGCTCATATCAGCTTGAAAGCTTCTTGGATTCTTATATTGTACATCATGTTAAATTTCCATTTCATCCACTGATAACATTGACCTACAACTATTCTTTTTCGAATTTGGAGGTATGATTTTCATTGAGGAATTATATTTATTTTGGTATAATAATTCTTTTCTTTTTATTCGTGTGCATTCGTGTCGTTGGTTGTTATCTCCATGTGCGGGTTTCAGAAGGTGGAACGGAGCCCTCCCAAGTCTCAAAGTATCCACCTTCATGTGTGTTTGCATGTGTAATAATGTGTTGACATAATATACAGTACAAAATGTCAAGTATTATATGTGTGTATATAATATACAGTACAACATGTCTGGTATTATATGTGTGTATATAATATACAGTACAACATGTCTGGTATTATATGTGTGTATATAATATACAGTACAAGATGTCAAGTATTATATGTGTGTATATAATATACAGTGTAGGATGTCAAGTATTATATGTGTGTTTAGGAGTCGCGGAAGGCGAGAGAACGAGGCCATTCGTAGGGTTCGAAGATGGTTTATTGTAACAGTAAGATCCAGCACACTAAACTCGAACGGAAGTCAGCATGCTTATATAAAGCCAAAAGCCCTCTTCAGAGGGCGTGGCTCCGGCAACCGCGCGTGCGTCACGTCCGCACAACCACAAGTCCAACAGGCCCGTGCACGTGTATTATGCCCAAATAAGGTAATCACATAAGGTAACCGCCACATGCGGTTACCTGCACATAAGGTAACCGCCACATAGTGCCGCGAACGTCAGCGCACACGAAGGTGACGAAACAGCCGTGCCGCGAACGTCAGTGCGCGCGAAGGTGACGAAGCAGCCGTTCCGCCAATGTCAGTGCGCGCGAAGGTGACGAAGCAGCCGTGCCTTCGGAGGGTCTTGGAATAGGTTCGCCCCTCCGGTCGTAGAGGAGGTACCGAGCGCGGTGCGCGAACCTCATAGTCCTGGCCGTCGTCGTTACCGACGCTCCGGCATGTCGAAACCGCGGTTGAAACTGCACCCGAAGCCGTGCGGTAGAAGCCGGCGTCACCAGCCTAGGTGGCTTCCCTGGCTAGGGCGCGCTTGCCGTGTCCGTTCGCAGCCCCCGAATCCGTTCGGGGGCAGTCGGGGTCACCAGTGAAGAGCAGGGCTCTTGCTTGAGACGGACGAAGTGACGGGCAAGACACAAACTCGTCCGAGAAGATGTTTATTGTAAAAACCAACTCGGGAACTCTAAAAAGCCCGTTTATCAGGCTGCATATATATCACAACCAGAAAGCACAACCGAAACCGAAAGCCACGCCTCTCAGGCGAGGCGCGCTTCGGTGGTCACGTGACCGACAGGTGCAAAGGATTATAACCGCACGCGCGGCACGCTTTGGTGGTCACGTGACCGGCCACCCCGGCGCCGTGGTTTGCCCGCCGGTTACGTCACCGGCTGGAGCAAGGAGATTCTGTTGCTGGTCTTGCTTGGGGGACCCATGGGTCGCTACATGTGTATATAATATACAGTACAACATGTCTGGTATTATATGTGTGTATATAATATACAGTACAACATGTCTGGTATTATATGTGTGTATATAATATACAGTACAAGATGTCAAGTATTATATGTGTGTATATAATATACAGTATAGGATGTCAAGTATTATATGTGTGTATAATGCAGAGTGTTTCAAAAAGATTGATCCAACTTTGACTTCCTGCCATTTCTTTGTTTTTTGACCTGTACCGTTTTCCTTTTCAGGCTTTGGTGGGGTTATCGTGGTATTTGTTCCCTGTGATTTCTAGCTCCATACCTCAACTATGCCATTGACAGTGGAGCAGAAGCCAAAAGTGGTGGCTCTGTGGTATGAGACTAAATCATATGTAGACACCCCCCGGAGGTTCTACCAGGAATACGACCTCAGAACACCTGATGAACCCACAAATTGTGTCATTCAACATATTGTGAAACATTTTGAGCACAAGGGTAAAGTGCACAACCAGACCAAGGGCAACAGTGGCAGGCCAGCATCAGTAACCAAGAGCCAAGCCAACATCGACGCCATGTGGGATTCTGCAGTGGACAGTCCCAAGATGTCCCACCGCCGGCGCTCCCAGGAGCTGGGCATCAAACTAACATCAATCTGGCGTACCCTTACTAAGGAACTGAAGCTTTTCCCGTACATCATCTCTATTAGGCATAAACCGAGTCAAGATGACATGATAAGGAGACTTGATATGTGCAATTGGCTCAGTGACAGGATGGAGCGGTACCCAAACTGGATCAACCTGATGTGGTTCAGTGATGAAGCCCATTTCCACTTGAACGGTGCCATCAACAACCACAACAACATTTTCTGGGGGACAGAACCACCTGAGATTTCAGGAAAGTTGGACAGAACTTTGGAGTCAGGATCAATGCCTGTCTGAACCACGGAGGGGCACACATCGAGAACGTCAAATACATGGATTTTGCGTAAATGCCAATTTCAGACCTTGGGCTCTCACTAACTCTAGCAGTGACTTACTGCAATAGCGATCAGTGATAGAAAATACCATGTCATAAGCTTTCAAGAAATGTTTGGTTCACGTTTCTGAGGTTTCTGTTTCTTTGTAAATAAACGTTTAAAGTTGTATCACTCTTTTTGAAACACCTTTTTTTTTTTTTTTTTTTTTTTTTTTTTTTTTTTTTTTTTTTTTTTTTTTTTTTTTTTTTTTTTTTTTTTTTTTTTTTTTTTTTTTTTTGTATACAAGATCGAGGCTCGTGAAAGAGCAAACATTAATCACACAAAAAGACAAACCGACACACAAAACACAAAAAACAAGGGGAGCGGCAGACAAGATGGGGAGAGAGGGGGGAGGACACAAAAGAGAGGGGGAAGAAGGGGAAGGACACAAACACAACATTTGAGAGCAGGGACATCGGGAGGACTTGGGGGGAGGTGGGAGAGGATTAAAACATATGAACACTGCAAGGACTCTGGGGTGAATTACCGGGGGTAGAAAAGATCAAGGTTTTCGATGGGGGAAGATAAGAGATGGTGGTGAACAGCTGTTTTAAAGACCTGGAGGGAGGAGTGGGATTGAAGGGAGTGGGGGAGTTTGTTCCAGAGGCGGGAGAAAAGGGGAATGAAAGAGTGAAGGTGAGCAGAGAGCCTAGACTTTGGCAGTTTAACCATAAGAGGGTTGCAGGCAGATCTTGTGCGACCTGAAGGAATATTGGGGGGACAGAGCACAGAGAGAGCTGGGGGAGCAAGGCCGGAGAGGAGTCGGTAGAAGACAGAAAGACCACCTACCTGCCTGCGGTGAGTGAGTGAAAGGCCCTCAGAGATAGCTTCATCGCGGGAGATTCCAATGATTCTGAAAGGTGTGTGGAGAGAGTTGGAGTGAGTGGTACGGAGTGGTGTGCATGGTGCGAAGGTGTGGATGGGGGAAGAGTGGACCCCTTTCACGAGCACCCGGGGCGGGTAGTGTAAGTGTTAGGTAGAGGGTGCAGGTAAATTGTTATACCTTGTACACAGTACAACATGTCAGGTAATTATATGTGTGTATATAATATACAATACAGGATGTCAGGTATATATCAGGTATTATTATATGTGTGTATAATATATAGTGCAACATGTCGATCATAATATTTGTGTGTACATAATATACAGTACAACATGTCAATCATAATATTTGTGTGTACATAATATACAGTACAACATGTCAATCATAATATTTGTGTGTACATAATATACAGTACAACATGTCAATCATAATATTTGTGTGTACATAATATACAGTACAACATGTCAATCATAATATTTGTGTGTACATAATATACAGTACAACATGTCAATCATAATATTTGTGTGTACATATTAATATACAGTACAACATGCCAATCATAATATTTGTTTGTACATAATATACAGTACAGCATGTCAATCATAATATTAGTGTGTACATATTATACAGTACAAAATGTCAATCATAATATTAGTGTATATAATATGCAGTACAACATGTCAGGTATTATATGTGTGTATAATATACAGTACAACATGTCAGGTATTATATGTGTATATAATAAACAGTACAACATGTCAATCATAATATTTGGGTATATAATATACAGTAGGCCTACAACATGTCAATCATGATATTTGTGTGTATAATATTTGTGCGTATAATATACAGTATAATGTGTCCTGTATAATATGTGTATAAATCACCATCATGCATATATATGTGTAGATCATTATTCATGTGTGTGTGCATGGGCCATTGCTACCGAACATCATCTCCACTCGTGAGTCTCTAAGACTAAACAGAGGTTTCCCTGTTCCCGAAGCATCCATATTCACACCAGTAAGGAACCATGACTCATGGACCAAGCCGTCTCCTTATCCGTGCTCCATTTCCCCCTCCTCTGTCCCTAAAGAGGCCTTCGGGGTTATATGCCCGGTCTCAGTCTCTTCCCTCTCGTGCTCATCCATCTCAGTCTCGTCCCTCTGCGACGGGATAACCACCTTTAGAGGCCATTTTTCCCCGCAAAGCGGGGGTTGGCCTTTTTCGGGAACCGTGGTTGTTGTTGTTTTTTGGCCCCCTTTTTGAAGCAATGTTTTACGGCCGGATGCCCTTCCTGACGCCAACCCTTTTTGCCGCCTTTAACGACAAACAGGGAATTACCAGTGAACTGGTACTCAATTAGCCGACCTCGGAAGGATGACAGGCTGAGTCAACCACCCTGGCATTAATTCAGCGATCGACCGGGATTCGAACCCAGGATTCTAGGATCCTAAGCCGGCACCCTAGCCGCTAGCCCAACACCAGGGCTCCCTCTGCGACGGGATAGAGGCAGCAAAACCCTGAAAGCTGCAAGGCAAGGCGAGGTTGCCACGCTGCGTCTCAAATGCATGTCGATCAGCGCAACTACGGGCATTCCCCCTCCCCCACCAAAGCAGCCAAATAAGTTGTTGTATTCGGCATAGCATGGTCCTGGATCTCATGAAGCTCGGTCTCATGCAGGCGGAACATGGCGTGCATATCTCGTCTCATCGAAGCTGCCGTTTTCGGGTCAGACTTCACTGCCTTCGAAACTGTTGTATTCGACGCATCCCCGGTCCTCTCTCCGTCCCAGGAGAGAGGGAGGTGGCAAATCATGCTGCCTCCCTTGCCACCACCATTGTGTGTGTGTGTGTGTGTGTGTGTGTGTGTGTGTGTGTGTGTGTGTGTGTGTGTGTGTGTGTGTGTGTGTGTGTGTGTGTGTGTGTGTGTGTGTGTATGTGTATGTGTATGTGTGTGTGTGTGTGTATCGACAGTAACCACAACATTAGTAACAAGAGTAAGGCTAAATGTTTATCATTTTTTGACTTTTCCACATTATACACAAACGTTCCACATGACAAACTCATAACCACATTGGACAGAGTGGTAGTTAAAGCATTCGCAGGAGGTAATGAAGTATACATTAAAGATGATCAAAAAAGAGCACATACACTGGTCTATGAAGGAAAATCAATATTGATGTAGTTTATCAAAAACTAACCTTAAAGAAAGTATTATATTTCTCCTAAACAGTTCCTGCCATTTGGCAACAAGATACTCTAGCAGACAGTGGGGATAACCAAGAGTTCAGATCCGGCCCTTTCCTTGCAAATTTGTTCCTGCACATGTACGAGTCTTATTGGGTCCAGAACATAAGCTTTTTCTATACAGCAAAATTCCTAAAAAGCGATTCTATGGCACGGTTGCAGTTGAAATTTGAACGGCACTCAGTAGAGAGCATACCTCCGCCTGGTTGGCCATATCACTCAATGGTGAAGAATCACTTGGAAAATTCTACTAGCTGGATCCGGATCTGGATCTTCACCAAAATTGAATCGATTCTTCCTTGTCACACACACAACCTCTCCAACAAGTTTCGTCCAAATCCGTCCACAACTTTTTGAGATATCCTGCTATGTATCGTTTTTGGCCCTATCTCCCAATGGTGAAGAATCACTTAGAAAATTAAATAACTCTCATATCCGAATCCGTATTCAGATCTTCACAAAAATCGAATCGAATCATCCAGGTCAGACACCCAACGGGTCCACCAAATTTTGTCCGAATCCGTCGGCAACTTTTTGAGATATTTTGTTCACAAATAAACAGATGTTCACAATCAACGACAGACAAACGGACAGACAGTGGTGAAAACATAACCTCATCCACCTTTGGTGGTGGAGGTAATAATTAGGACTGTGAGAGCAACAACACACATATCATAGTAAACATATCCATCATCATATTAAAATACGCAATTTGGGGTCTGTCTGTCTGTCTGTCTGTCTGACTGACTGAGATACATTCTGTTGTTACTTATTTACTTACTTATTGTCTTAGTTAGTTACTTATTTTACTTAGTTACTTTAGTTACTTATTGTCACAACCAAATTTGACAAGGGGGACTAGCGGGTTACACCACTGGGGTTGTGGCGATTTAACCTCCCTCCCCTTCCCCTTCCCCTTCCCCTTCCCCTCCCCCCTCCCCATCCCAACGGCTTTTTCTTCGCCAAGGGTGATTGCGTTTTGAAGTGTATAGCTATATAAAAATAGCTTATCGTGGCATTTTTCCTAGGTGGCTTTTAATTACAAAAGTAATAACAACATTCTTGATAATAGGATAATATTAATGTTATTACAAAGCAATATTAATACTCATAATATACGCCCTCCCTAAGAGGTTTCCTCTTGGCCAAGTGCTGTGTTAACATTTATAAATAGGTTATCGTGCCATGTCATCGAAAACCTTTACCAAAAGTAACAAAAATATGGGGTGCACTAATAGCAGCCTCCCGCCAGGTATAAGAGGTGAAAATACGAACTTTGATCCCCGAGGATCCGCGTTTCTCGAACTTTGATCCCGCCAAGGCCCGCCCCACTTAAGTGACATAAATGATGGAACACAAGAGGGTTTCATCGCTTCATTGCTTATCATCTTTATTAATTCTCTCCACCTCGTCTCTCTTGACACACAAAGAGCTATCAACAACTGAGCACAAGGAGCTATCAACGACCAGCCGTGTCCCTTTTCAGGGCAGGCCACTCACTCGCACCTTGCATTGTCCTTTCCGCACCACACCGCGTACACTTACACCACAGTATCAAACTGATTATACTCCCTCCATCCTCCCTCCTACCTGTATCAGGATTGGTACCTGTATGTCAACGGTGCCTACGTCAGTCCAAAGGGTCGTCAACAAGCACTGAACTGCACTCTCCCCCTCTCCTCTTCTTCATATGTACTTTTATCGGTGTGGTTCTACTGGGCCCATGTCATGCGTGTTCGAATAATAAGTAAGACTGCAGAAGGGGTTAAGCGTTAATGGGAATAAGACTTTTGGGGCTGTTCATTTGACCATTGTAAATTATAGAAGTGCTTTTTATTTTACATCTGATTACCGTGTTTGCATAAATGTGTTTCTTTTACTAATTGCCTGTAAATATTCACTTGTTTCTTATCAAACAGTTGTTTTCAACGTGGCCATTTCATCTCTTTTTCTATTGGCTCGTTTAAGGTGTAATAGTGACTAGCTGTGACATTCCACCCCAATCAATATTGGCTCCATAAATTTAGCCGATTTCTATTTGGCAGCTCCACTCGGCTGTACCTGATTAAATAGATAATATAAATATGTATCGATGGTGCAAGCCCCCCTTGATATTGCCAAGCCACCGGAAAGGTAACATGAAGTTGCGATGATCCTGCCAGGTTTGACGCTATCAATCAGCATTCATGGTTAGCTAGCAACCCGCCAGACCGCAGTGTTATCCCTAGCCAGTGGCCTCAGGACTGGGGGTTTGAGAGGAGTCCGAGAAGTTCCCCTCGTGGTAAATCCTGAAACCTGGCTCCGTAACAATATATAAATATATTTTAAACCATTTTCAGTGGTTTCTTGAAGACAGGGCTTCAAGCATGAAGAGAATCCGTTATAAATAACCGTTTGAATATTTGAATATTAGTTTGATTTATTGGTAAGTGGGGTGGACGTCCTGGTTGGTGGACATGTCATATTTAAGGTAAGATGTGCATGATATGATGTATTATCATGCAATAGAATGTGTGATGGGAGTTGTCGCGATGTGATAATACATTAAATCCTCGAGCTAGTAAAGTTTGTTTGGTGACGTTGCATTAGTGGGTTGACTGACTGCCTGGAGGCAACTGAGGTTGTGGATCCACTGATGTAGGTAATCTACTGATGTGGATCCAGGTCCGAGGTTGTGGATCTACTGATGTACTGATGTAGGTAATCTACTGATGTGGATCCATGTCCGAGGTTGTGGATCTACTGATGTAGGTAATCTATTGATGTGGATCCATAACCGAGGTTGTGGATCTACTGATGTAGGTAATCTACTGATGCGGATCCATGACCGAAGTTGTGGATCTACTGATGTAGGTAATCTACTGATGCAGATACATCACCGAGGTTGTGGATCTACTGATGTAGACAATCTACTGATGTGGATCTGTGACCGAGGTTGTGGATCAATTGATGTTGGTAATCTACTGATGCGGATACATGACCGAGGTTGTGGATCTACTGATGTAGGTAATCTACTGATGCGGATACATGACCGAGGTTGTGGATCTACTGATGGAGGTAACCTACTGATGCGGATACATGACCGAGGTTGTGGATCTACTGATGTAGGTAATCTACTGATGTGGATCCATGACCGAAGTTGTGGATCTACTGATGTCGGTAATCTACTGATGCAGATACATGACCGAGGTTGTGGATCTACTGATGTAGGTAATCTACTGATGCTGATACATAACCGAGGTTGTGCATCTACTATGTAGGTAATCTACTGATGTGGATCCATGACCAAGGTTGTGGATCTACTGATGTAGGTCATCTACTGATGTGGATCCATGACCGAGGTTGTGGATCTACTGATGTAGGTCATCTACTGATGTGGATCTATAACTGAGGTTGTGGATCCACTGGTGTAGGTAATCTACTGATGGATCCACAACCTCAGTCATGGATCTACACCATTTGGAGAGGCTCTGGGCTGAAATGATCAAAACCTTGAGGTAGAACGGTGCCCAGCTGATGATCCTTGCAGTCGGGAAACTAGTCAATTGCTTACAGGGTAAGGTTGCTTACATGTCAATTGCTTCCAGGTCAATTGCTTACAGGTCAATTGCTTACATATAGGATGCTGTGAAATTAACATCATTTACCACAATGCTTTAAATTATATTATATTTTAGGAACAGCTGATGGTGCACAGTTAATTAAAAGTTTGTGTGTGTGTGTGTGTGTGTGTGTGTGTGTGTCTATGTTTGTTTGTGTTTGTGTATTGTATTGTAAGTACAGAGGATCTAGGTATTATTTTGAGTATGCCTCCGTGTGTCTTGTGTTCTATCAGTGTATCATAAGCAGACAGCATTCTGAAGATCTTTCACCGTCTTTCTCCCTCTACCTTTTTTCCATCAGTGCACCCATCTGCTTGTTCGTGTCCGGTTGTTTTCCCACTATTACACCATCAGTATGTTACCCTTATATCACCTGTAACCTTGTTGTGCCACAAGCTTATATATTTGTATGCAAAAGTGTGTTCTAGGTGATATTAAACTTGAGCATCAGCATACTTCATGAGCTTTCAGTTTGTTTCCACATCATTTGAGTTTACTTTTAGATGGCCACAGTATAACACAGCAGCCATATTGTTTTCCTCTCTGAAATGAATGTAATTGGTTGGCTTTAAAATATGACCTGCTTTTAATTTGTCTTGTAGGTTCACGAAAAAGAAAAAGAAGCAGAACAAGCTTTGAGCTTTGAAGAGGAATTTGAAAACAGAATTTCAGAAATTTCAGAAGAGCTGGAATCGATTGAGTATCGTCTTAAAGAAAAAGCAGTCGGCTTGCAGCAAGCAGTCACCTGTCAACAGGTATAAGCCAGCGTGTTGATATCGTACAAGACTAGCAAGCAAGGCAAAGTACAACAAAGATGGGAAGGATCAGTCACACATTTCCTATTTTAATACTTGTATCTTAAAGGGCGTAAAGGGTGTAACAGTTGTCCTTCAATTTATTTGTTCACCTGACCATATACGGTTCTATAATTCTCAACCACCAGGTGGTGTGAAAGACAACTTCCTTGTGGGTTGCTTGTGAAAGCAGCAGTTTATTTGTAGTAAAAGTAGCTGCATGGCTTTCCTTTTTGAGGAGAAGAAGCCTATTATTATGAAAGACAATTATTGTGTACATTATTTAAGCTAGAAGGTATATCATGTTGGCATAGCAAGTTTTGCACCAGCCAGTCAATGTAAAGCATTAAAAATCCTTTCTGCTCATTCGATAAATGTAGATATTTTCCAATTATTTATTTTTCACTCATAATGCCATACAACACTTATTATTGCTTTGAGGACGGGCAAGTCCGAAAACGTCAGCACTTCTGCACGTTTTCACGGCAGATAACCCAAACTTAAAAATATTATTATTGTTTTGTTTTTTTAAAATACTTTTTCCATCATTAGAGCAAAATACATTGGGGCTGGTGTTTTGGGAGAAATCAAATTGCAAAATCATTTTTATGTGAGAATTTTTTTTCCGCAATATTTGCACTTTTATAGCAATATCATGTGCATGCAGAGTATATGATCCACCACGCGGTGACCCGGGTTGCGCCGTGACGCCGCCATATTGATTAACCCAGGTTGCCTCGTGACTCAGCCTGTCATCCTTCCGAGGTCGGCAAATTGAGTGCACCATGGTGCCCGAAAAAGGCCAACCCCTGCTCTGTGGGGAAAAATGGCCTCTAAAGGTGGTCCCGGGTTACCTCGTGAGATACGGCAATTCTCAAATCAGGGCCATTTAACAGTAACCCGTTCTCTCGTGAAGGCTAAAATGACCCGGAACATCCACACTGGGCATGCAGTTCTTCAATAAAGTTTATTTAGATGTGATACCAAATTCAACAATCAAAATAAACCGGGAAAATAATGCCAATACTGGCGATCCAATAGGTTGCGTACACGACTGTACCAGCGTAGACCGGCCCCAGTATAATTATAGACAATGCACGACGTCGTACTGAACTGAGTGATCAATCAATAATCATGGCACGCACACGTGTATTGCATGGAAACCTGCTTGTTCTTGCCAAAAAGTGTGGGTACACAAAGGATTTTCCTATCACGCGAACCCGGGTTACACTCCCCCTAAAATTAATTAATTAATTATGTAAAATGGTCAAAAATCACGGGGCAACCCGGGTCACCGCGTGGTGGATCATATGTTAAAATGAAACTATAAAAGCAAATTTTATAACTAAGAATTTTGATTTAGTATCTGAGATTCATTATGTATTTGTTTCACTTTACACCCACGTGAGGTGGGCATTTATGTGCTTATGAGTCCCTGATTGGCCATGCCACTCTGTAATGCCACATTAGCTTTGACCTAACGATTCACCGACAGTAAAAACAGCATACCTTCAGCTCTGAAAAGCTGAGGCCCTTAAGAGAGCAACCCATTCAGAGTATTTACAACCAAGCTCGAAGAGCTTTAGGGTGACCCCAATAAATATTGGGGTAGCTCATAGGCCAGACATACAAGTATATTTTTGCCTATTGGCTAAATCTTTTGCTTATGTAGCTGGGTGTGCCTTGGTAACTTTTTTCGCACATAGTTTTCATGAGTTTGCTTTTCTAAGTTCAAGGCTTCTGAACAGCAACAATAAACATCCCAGGAGACTAACATTTGACTCATTTACATTCCTCAGGTCATAACGTGTGGTCTGTGTATTATAATATAACACTTGCACACACCATTCCACCGTTATGTGTGATAATGTACTGCATGTGCATTACGGGAAATATAAATTCCGATTATCCCAATAATTTGTAGTAAATCAGGAATTATAAACACACATGTATAATTGTAGCAATGTGTCTTGAGGGAGGAGGGAAAAAAGGATGTTTCTGGCTGTTTTATGATTGTGATACATTAATTGGTGAAGCATCATGATGACTGTACCTATTTATTTAACTTGTAAACATAATGATGTTTTATTGTGGCAGAGCCTATGGGATGAGCTGAACAACTGGCTTGAGCGCCTCACAGAGTTGGATGCTGCAGTGCAAGAGCTTTTTGGACAGGCTTCTCCACATAGCGAGCGCCATAACAATCAGGCTGACATGCTTTCGCAGCGCTACCAGCAGGCCCGGTGCCTAGCAGAGCACCGTGATGGCCTCCTGGCCAAGGTGCTGGCTATCCCCAAAAATACTCCTCCCCATTGCTGTGTCTGTACCATTCTTGCTTTCCTATAGTTCAATCCTGCATTCAGAACCACCTTATGGAGTTTTGCCTCTATTTCTACCTCTTTGTCTGAAAGATGCAGCAAACTGACAATCACTCATATTCCTTTTGAAAACAAGACAAAGTATTGTTAAAACAGTAAACTTAATGTATATTTGTATGTCATCTTAAAGACATCCACACCAAATGTTGCTGACTAATCTTTTAAATGCCTAATTTTGTTTCGTTTGTTGCAAGCTTGAAATATGTAAAACTTTCACTGCACAATCTTGACAACAAAATGTTTTTTGTTTTTTTTGCTGAAGAGCTTGAGTGAATGGGTTTGTGACCAGTATGGACAGGTGCACATCTCGTACGTTGTCACTGTATTATTTTCAATGAGTCATCAACGCCCAGTTCACCATCACCAAATTTTCTCCATTTTGAAAAAGAACACCTTGCTCGGACTCGTGTTAGAGCACATGTGCTAACTTTTATTATTTAAATTCGAACCTTAATTGAACAGAATCACAATTTACACAATTATGTTCGAAATAAAGAAGCATAAACTCTGAATGCAGAACAATTTCTTAAAGCTCAACATAAAAAAAATAGTATTAAAAAAATCTACATTACATATAAAAAATTGGATCACACTAAAATGAACAGACAAATATTCAAAACCACCTCATGAAGAAGCATATTAACAAGACTTGTGTTAAATTTGAAGGACACTTCAAAAATAAATGATACATGTGGTCATGTGGAGTGTCATTTCCTTTTTTTTATAAGCAGTACAAGTACATTCCCATAATCAATGCATTGTATGTGAAATAGCTATACTTTAGAAGGATCTCAAATATCTGTCTGGCTTTTTTACCTTCTTGCCTGCGATCAGCATGACACAGGTGACTTGTCACACAGGTGACTCGTCCATGTGGTTGATAATCACGCCCCTCATTCCCTTTCTCTATTAGGCATATGTCCCAGACATCCGTCAATGATGAGATTTGCACTTTTTGCATAAACATTGGTCAATGTGCAGTGCCCTCTACAAGTATTGGAACAGTGAAGTAACGTTTGTTATTATTGCTATATACTAATGAAATTTGGATGTGAGATCAAAAGATGAATATGAGGCAGGAGTACAGGAGGTCAGCTTTTATTTCTTAGTATTTCTATGCATATATACTTTACCATTGTAGAACAATAGCACTTTTTATGTTCAGTGTTCCCATTTTAGGTAAGCATAAGTATTGGAACAGATTAACTTAAAGTAAGTTAAAGTAGTATAATAGTTGGTATTTGGTTGCATATCCCTTACATGCAATAACTACATCGAGCCTGTGACCCATTGACATCACCAAACTTTTGGTAACTTCCTTTCAGATGCTTTGCCAAGCCTTTTCTGCAGCCATTTTCAGTTGTTATTTGTTTTGGGGGGTTTCTGACTTTAGCCTCCTCTTCAGGAAATGAAATGCATGCTCCATTGGAGATTTAGTCTCCAACCTTTAGTCTCCAAAAGATTAACTTGGCCAGTCTAAAACCTTCCACTTTTTCCCTGATGAACTCCTTGGTTGAGTTGGCAGTGTGCTTGGGTCATTGTCTTGCTGCATGGTGAAGCGCCGCCCAATAAGTTTGGAGGCATTTTCTTGTACATGGGCAGACAAAATGTTTCTGTACACTTCCAAATTCTTTCTGCTGCCATCATTAGTTACATCATCAATAAAGATGAGTGATGCAGTTCCAGAGGCAGACATGCGAGCCCAAGCCATGAGACTCTCTCCACCATGCTTCACAGATTCGGTAGTATGCTTTGGATCATATGCAGTTCCTTCCTTTCTCCCCACTTTTACCTTTGTATCACTTTGGTAAAGGTTTATCCTGGTCTCATCTGTCCATAAAACTTTGTTGCAGAACTGTGCAGTCTCACCTCTGTACTTCTTGGAAAATTCTAATCTGTGTTTTCTATGTTTGGTGCTGATGAGAGGTTTGCATCTTGCAGTGTAGCCTTTGTAATTCTTCTGTCAAAGTCTTCTGTGAACGGTGGACTATGAGACTTTCACCCCTGCACATTGGAGATTGTTGGTGAATCACTGCCAGTTGTTTTAGAGTTTTTCTTCACAGCTCTGATTTTTTCTGTCATCAACTGCAGTTGTTTTCCTTGGCCGACTTGGCCTTTGTCTATTGCTAAGTACACTTGTGGTTTATTTATTTTTCAGGATATTCCAAATTGTTGTATTTCCTATGCCCAATTTTTGTGCAGTGGTTCTAATTGAAGTTTTCCGTTCTTTCAGCTTCCAAATTGCTTGCTTTTCTTTCATAGACAGTTCTCTGGTCTTCATGTTGGTTTATGCCTACTGACTCCAAAGACAGACTCCCAAGGCAAAAACAAAGGATGAAACCAAGACTAGACATTCACAGCTCTTTTATGTGTGAACATTCAATGCAACAAGAAACACATGTGCAACAAGAATCACCTGTCAGTCATCTGTTCCAACACTTATGCTTACCTAAAATGGGGAGACTGAACATAAAAGGTGCTATTGTTAATTAATGATAAACATATATGCATAGAAATACCAAGAAATTAAAGCTGACCTTCTGTGCTCTTGCCTCTTATTCATCTTTTGATCTCAAATCCAAATTTCTTGAGTATATAGCAATAATAACAAATTTGGCTTCACTGTTCCAATACTTATGGAGGGCCCTGTATACAGCACTTGAATAGTCAATATGTAATTGAATATTTTTGCATTACCATTTTTTCCCCATCTTTCTTCTGCTGATGCCATTTCAATGGGGCCTGGGCTGTTTGTTTGTACGTGGTGTCATTTGAATGATTGATTTTTCAAAGTTAAAAAAAAACTATTTGAATTATATTGTTTTTACTTCTTCTTTTTTTTTTACATGCATTACATGAGTTGTCGTTCGTTTGCAGCATGTGCCTGTGGGTGAGCATCAGTTCTCGCAAGGGCATGACAATACTTATGAAGTATTGCACTTTGTATACTTGAATAGCCAATGCGTGTTCGTGTAGGAATTTGCCCATGGTACCAGTGATAGCTCAATTGTGAAGGGCATTGTGGGATTTTTAATATCTACCAACTAATGCTGGCAGATGGGGACACCCAATTTAACATCCATCCAAGGGACGGCACACACATAGAGGCCTCATCCTGCCTGTGAAACACCAGGATCACAGTCTATAGCTGGGCTGAGATTAAAATCCAGGCTAAATGGTTCAGAGAAGAGTGGGCATACCTCTAGTATATCTTGCCAGCCATATTGCATGTGTAATTATTTAATTATCTCCATTTTTTTTCAATAATCCCATCCTCTCAAGTCTGACTATATCATTCACCATCCCTTTATGAATATGCAGAGTCTTTTACGATTGAAACAACCTGTAAGAATATGTAATTAATGTGATTTTGTCCTTGCTGCATTTCTGTTCCACTCTCAACACTAATAAATGTGAAATGTGGTTCTTTAGACCCTATAACATATTTTCTCAACGTTGATGTTACAGAATCACAAGAGCTTTGCATCTCCTTCATGATCGAAATTTAAAAAAAAGGAAAACAGCTCAACTTTTGATGCCTGTGTCAACTAAACAAAAATCGATTCCCTTTAAAATGAAAAGACTTTCATTTGGATTTCTCTAAACTTTCATCAACAATTCAAAACATATGGCACAGCGGAATAATAACAAATTAATACATTTTGAAAACATTCATATCAATCCTTGCAATTTTTTGTCAAAATTTGTCAAAAAGATTAATAATTTGCATGGAAGTCTACTGTGTCTTCATAAAAAAACAAGACAACCTTTTTTTACAATTACTGACATAGCACCTGGAGAATCAACCATATTGTTTCTCTTGTTTTCCACTAACCATGATGTTGCTTCATCTTCACGGCATTTTTCTTTGAGCAACGACCTTGCTAGGCACACATTGATCTGTTTTGCAAATGAAAACGAAGTATTGATGCGACTAACATAGCCAAACAAATTTATGATCCTCATGGTTGATATTTAACTGAGACCTAATTGTATCATGGATATTGTTTTTAACTATCGTTTTCTCGACAATACTTTAACCAGTCAAAATTCACATTTGTGAAAACAACTAGTAATGTATATCTGAAAAACTATACTGGATGTGCATATAGCACATGAAAGTATGATCAAGCATGATAAATTCAATCATAAAAATTCAGTCATAAAAACAATCCTATCTTTAAGAGTTGTATTCAAATCTGGGTCTTTTGCCAATACAATTCAGTCAGTGTTGAATTTTCCTGTGCATTATTTTACATGCTTTTTGTGCAAATAACAATAAATTATGTTGCATGCTTTTATATGGATGACTAAAATATTTCTTCCTCACAAATGTCAAGAAGACTGGCCAACATTTTGAAAATGATGATCTACATTATGTACTATCCTCCCACTGATGTTGATTTTTATGTCTTCATGGTCCGTTCAATGCGCTTTTAACTTTGGCCAAAAAGAAGAGATGCATTAATATATATTTATGAAAAGTTGTACTTTATGTTGGTTAACTTGTTCCTGGGGTTAAAAATTCTAACTACCATTCCCTTTACTCATAGCTGTTAGAAATTTTTTTAAGCTAAAGAGGATACCATGAAAGATATCATAGAATGACAACAATAAATAAGACCCAGCTTTATTGGAATCTTAGGGAACAATAGAAGTATGGGAATTCCTGTTACCTCTCGATTACCAAAATTGGTTTAACTGCTTAGGATACAAGATTAGCAATACTAGTGAAAGTATCCACTTTATGTACTTCTGGTGAGAAACAGTGGAAACTAAAACAGCACTCAGTAGAGAGCATGCATACCTCCACCTGGTTGGCCATTTCACTCAATGGTGAAGAATCACTTAAAAATTATACTAGCTGGATCCGGATCCGGATCTTCACCAAAATTGAATATATTCTTCCTTGCTTGTCACACACACAACCTGTCTACAAAGTTTCGTCCAAATCAGTCCATAACCTTTTGAGATATCCTGCTATATGTTGGTTTTAGCCCTATCTCTCAATGGTGGAGAATCACTCAAAAAAATTAAATAATTCTCATATCCGAATCCATATTCAGATCTTCACCAAAATCGAATGGAATCGTCCTTGTCAGACACCCAACCTGTCCACCAAGTTTCGTCCTAATCCGTCCACAACCTTTTGAGATATCCTGCTATGTATCGTTTTTGGCCCCATCTCCCATTGGTGAAGAATGACTTAAAAAATTCTAGTATCCGGATCCGAATCCTGATCTTCACCAAAATCTAATAATTTTGTCCTGGTCACATACGCTACATCTCTGCCAAATTTCGTCAGAATCCGTCCACAAATTTTTGAGATATTTTGTTCACAAACGGACAGACAAACGGACAGACAAGGGTGAAAACTTAACCTCCATCCACCTTTGGTGGCGGAGGTAAGAAATTCAACAAATTCTTTTGAAATGAATTCAACAAAAAATTGCAACCAAATAGTATTTTTGTTAGCAGATGCTAATAAATCCGCTATTTGAAGACTCCTACATTGCAGTAAAGTTCAACAAATTAATTTTAACAAAAATGTCACCTCTTATTTTTAAAAAATTAATTTATCATAATATTCTATTTTTTAACTAGACTCTTCTTTTTCAAGAAAATAATCACGACGGCTCTGCTTTTAATAATCATGCCTTCTATTAAATACCAAAACCGCATCTTACATTTGTAATTAAACATTGAGTGAAGGATTTTTGAAGCAGGTTCTATATAATATTAGATATTTTTTAAATATTTCAATCATTGCTCATTTCTTCTTTGAATCTCTTTAACAGATCTATAAAATTATCAGATGATGGCCAAATGACAAATACTGCACCAAACATGCATGGAATTGTGAAATTGTGAACGATAGTTAAACCAATGATATATGCTATTGAATATTAATACCGTATTTCATTAGAGATCTGAAAATGAAGTTTGCTTGTTTGGATCTGGGAGGGCATTTGGGCTTGTGGGATATGAAACAACAACAACACAACATGCATTTTAAGGCCATTTTCCCTGCTAGAGCGGGGGTTAGCCTTGCGGTCCCCATGACAATCTTCTCCATTTTGCCCTATTTTCTGCATCTCTCCTTGTTAACCCCCTTGCCCGCATTTCTTCTTCCACCATCTTTAGCCAAGTGTGGGATGTGGGATATGAAAATTGCACATAATTTCATTATCAAGCAAATATAATTAATTCATTAATCATAAGCAGGCACATAATAAGTTACATTGTATGAGAAAACTCATAATAAGATGCAGTTGTAGGATTCAGTTATAGAAGGCATAATTTTATTTGAAAAGTGTTGTATCTCTTCAAAGAATGCACTTTTTTGGATGTATGATAGTACAACCTGAGCACAACATGCACTTTTTTCATCTGAGATGCAAATTAGCATTATGGTCTAGATTTTTGTGGCTGCCTATGAAATAAGATGGAGAAGACCTTTGAAAACCTTTCTGAAATGAAAACCTTTGGAAACCTTTTTGAAAACCTTTTTTAAAGACCTTACCCTTTTAAATGGGAACCCAGATTGAAGCAAACCTTATTTCTTGTCACTAGCGAAGAACCCGTCCTTATGAATGGCTTAATTCCACCAATAATTTTGGAGGAGATCACTTGTAATACCCAAGAAGACCGAGAGTGGCACTGCATGATACACATTTACATAGAGAGAATTTGGGGTACTCCCCCCACCCTGAACCCCCAGGACTATGAATTATCACCCAAAACCTTTCCGTGCACACCTCAAGTACAACCAGCACTTTTAAACCCATTCCGTATAGCGGTTCAGGAGTACATCAACGTCAAACAAACAGACACTTCTCAAATTGTAGTAGGATTGCATAAAATGCATAACCTTTAAAAGAGTAAACCTTATGTCACCACCTGGTCAATGATTTAAATCCTGTTTCATCCACATCCACATGACAATTTCTTTCATGTTACCTCCTTTTCAAAATCAAGCTTACTGTACTCTACCATAATCTCACCTAATTTGTTTTGAATATTCTAACTGGTTGATTGATCAACACAGTAATTTATAATGCAGTATATAGACAAAATAAATTGTCATACTACTGCTGAAGTAAATTTATAAATGTATTTAATGCCACTGAAAATTTACCATTGTTAATTTGATTATATTGGGAAATATGTTGTCACATTCAGTTGAAACAGTGAATCATGACATTTGTTTTAATCGAAGTGTTTTTAAATATATATTTAAACTTTCTCAACAGCTTTCCTGCTCTTGCCATGTTGGCTCTATGCTCTGTGATGTTGTTTGCATTAAAATATATATTTTTGCACTGCTGCAGGCTTGTGGGCAGATGGAGAAATATGAAGAACTGAAGAGAAGTGTTGCAAAGTGGGTGAAGAAGGCTGAGGGTTTAATCATGAGAGAAATTACATGGGATTCAGCATCACAAATTGATGAACAGCTCGCTGCTTACAAGGTGCACAGGAAATTAAAAAAAATTGTGTGTGTGTATGTGTCGTTGGTTGTTATCTCCATAGCAGGGTTTAAAGAGGTGTCACGGAGCCCACCCAGGGTCTCAAAGTATCCACCTCCATGTGAGCGTGCATATATATATATATATATATATATATATATATATATATATATATATATATATATAATATAATATAATATAATATAATCGGGAGGTTAAATCAGACGCGGACATAGCTTCAGGACGTCGATCTTTAATTTGACAAGCTTTCGACCAACAAAGGTCTTCTTCTTTGTCGTCCCCAAGTTCAACTGACTTCCGTTGAACTTGGGGACGACTAAGAAGAAGACCTTTGTTGGTCGAAAGCTTGTCAAATTAAAGATCGACGTTCTGAAGCTACGTCCGCGTCTGATTTAACCTCCCGATTATTTATTTAATGCAAATGAGACGCCCTGCTCGTACTGTGGAGTTTCTACTATTTCTCACAGTTATATATATATATATATATATATATATATATATATATATATCAAGTAATGATACTTGATATCATTACATATATATATATATATATATATATATATATATATATATATATATATATATATATATATATATATATATATATTAAACAGGAGGTATATTCCTGCGTGGGGCTAGTGTGAAAAAATTCTGACTCAACCTGGGACTCAAACCCATGAACCTCATCACTTACGCGGTGACAGCCCACTGAGCTATTGAGTCTCTGGGATATCCTCAGAGATTTCTCACACTAACACTGAGCTTTATAATGGCCGATGTCTTACATGCCTGCAAGGCAGACCCCGGATGTGAGTGTATGTATGTGTATGTACTAAGTGTGTGAAAGTGCATTGAAGATGAACTCATCGAACAATTTAATAAACAGGAAACAAATTCCTGCGTGGGGCTCGTGTGAAAAAATTCTTACTCAACCCGGGACTCGAACCCACGAACCTCATCACTTACACAGTGACAGGCCACTGAGCTATTGAGTCTCCTGGATATCCTCAGAGATTTCTCACACAAACACTGTGAGCTTTATAACGGCTGATGTCTTACGCGCCTGCTCGGCAGACCCCGGATGTGAGTGTATGTATGTACAGTGAGTGTATGTGATTATAGTATAGTGTATGTGAGTGTACAAATATATACGTATGTGTGTGTGTGTGTGTGTGTGTGTATGTGTCTGCGCATGCGTGCACGTTGCTGTTGTTGGCTGCTATCTTCACACATGGGTGGGTTTCAGGAGGTGGAACGGAGACGTGCCACTTCTCAAAGTATTCACTTTCATTAGTAAGGGGAAAGTGTGGTGTGTGTGTGTTTGTATTTTAGTGTTAGTGTAAGTTATATATGATATATGTACACACAGACCATACATGACAAAGTGTTATGCTACTTATTACTTAACCTTATTACTTGTGACCTTTTTTTGCTGCAGTTGCTACATCAGGACAGTACACGGGTATCTGAAGAGCTGGACAACATGTGGAAATGTGTGCTGGCAGTTGAGGAAGTGTGCGGAGTTGAGCGGGTGGCTGCAGATCAGGCACAGATAAAGAAATGTGCAGAAGTCTTGCAGCTGAGCGTTCAAAGTCGATTGCAGACACTAGAGCAGGCATCAGAGGTCTGTTACATTGCATAATGAAAAATCAACACTGACTGGAGTACATCTAAGTGCTTATGAAAAACTGATAAGTGACTTGGTACTTGCAGCTTCTGTTGAAATTTCTGAGATTATTTAATGGAATAAACTTCTCACGTCTGATTTTGTGTTGAAATCTATGGTATTGGTGACTGGGAGAGACTCGAGTAGGTGAACAGAGATCAGTGGATGTTGTCCTTGTTAGCTTCTCAAGAATTATTTCACAATTGCACTACATATTGATTAACCAAAGCATTCTTTAAATATGCCATTCTCGTGCTGAGTCACTTCTTTTTGGATACACAATAAATATGTTAAAATATAAAAGTGGTTTGTTTATCATCACTTCATTTTCCTCACCCATTATTATGCATTAACATCATTATTGTCATTACCAAGTAATGCGCAATTTCCTTGGAACTTACACAGAAATACATTGTTTTGCAAAGTAACTATCTTAAATATTTTGCACAAGCAAGGTATTTTCTGGCAAAATAGTAGCTATTTGCATACTTTTATCTACCTTCAATTAGCATCAGTGAAAGACCAGTTAGTAAATTGTGCTTCACTAATTACGTATTTGCTTTGTCATTAACTCAAAACAGGTTGTACAAAAGTTGGTTTGGGGGGAAAAAAAAAAAACCAGAAAAGTTTACCTGAGTTAAAAATATATATATATACCGTATTGACCATTCTAACATATTTTCAACAAATGAAGATCATTGATAGGTAAAACTAGAATGCACTTGAGGGAGGTCTGACTCACATCATAATGTTTCTCTTAATAATGCCATTGTTGGTTTATTATTTGATGTGCAATGCAACAACAAGATATGTTGAAGGGAACTTACTGTCTTCATGTAAGTCCCCAGGATGTAGAGACGGCAAATTTCTTCCATTATGTTCATTTCATTCTTATGACTTGCAGTTTTAGTTTATAATGAGTAAGATTGAGGAAAAATGGCACGAATAAAAATGACTGGAAAATTAATGAATATTTATTAAATTTTCTTGCATTTGTATCATTTGCATTTTGCGATCCTATAATGTAATCTTTAATAGGTGAGGTTAAAATAATTTTTCTCTTTCCTAGTGGTGATTTGTTGAAAAAATATTGAAATTATATGGTATTCATAGAATTCTTACCCCGCGCAGTCTTGAGAAGGACTTGGTGCATGCCAACCTTCCTGTTTTTTTAGTTTTTTTTAAATTTCTTTCATCCAATATGGCTACCAGACCACATGACCTGTGACGTCATAAATTTACATTCTCCAATATAATTGTATAGACCACGCTCAAGAAATTTAAAACTGATCGGACTAAGTGTAGTACTTGTCGAATTATGACGTCATAATGAAGGCACCGGTCATCATTAACAAAATTTATTCCTCATGTGGACTTCTTTACAATGAGCCACATTGCAATCTATTCCATGGAGTGGTTTTGGAGATATAGAGGTCCAAAGTTTTAAAGTTTTTTTCAAGATGGCACCAATACCACGTGACCTATGACGTCACAATTATCACAAAAAATGGTACATGCATAGATGCATACTATGGTAAATTTTTTGTGTCAATCAGACCAAACGGTGGCTGAGAAAATGAATTTCAACAAGTTGGCGCCTGTACCCGGAGACCTATGTCGTCATCATTATCACACCAAAATTATACATGTGGAAACGCATACTATGGTGAAACTTTCGTGTCAATCGGACCAACGGTTGCCAAGAAAATTAATTCACATGCACGGGGTAATTATTACTCACGCCGCAACAGTTGGCCAAGCACGAGAGTATTGCAATTTTCCCATGTGTGTGTGTGTTTGTCTCATTGTCAGGAGATTAGCTGGACAATGAGGGCAGCTAGAATTGCCAAATTTGGCACAGAGCTTCATTTTGTGGATGTCTCAGCCAAGTTCAGCTTTGTGCTCACAATGAAAAATAAAAAATATATATAAAAATATCGCAATACTCAAGCGTCAAGCAGAAATAGGAAGTACATCAAAAGATTAAGCAAGCACAAATTGCTCAAGGGACTGGAGTTGAGAGGAGGGGTAACTCTCACAGGTGAAGTGATCTCTATTCAAATCGACAGTAGTCGTGACCATGGAGCAGAAACAGCTGACACTAAGCAGGGATATAAATTCAAAATCCGAGTCAGAGAAAATGAGATGATTGTAGAGCAAAAAGTGAGTTTTTTCCCCCATAGCAACAAAGCTACAAATATTAATATACACCCTATAACTTAGGCATTGTCTTCCCATCTTTGGGAGGGTGGGTGGTATAGTTGGTTGACAGCCAAAATTATTTAGTACCGATGATGTGCCCACGGGTACCCCAAGCATGTAGCAAAATTGGGGGGACTTGGCGAGATATTAAAAAACAACAACTTGGCGAGAGATAATCGCCGAGTGTGTTTCGATCTTGAAGTCCGAGGCCATTCAACATTAATAATCAAAGCAACGAATTATAATAGTGCAACATAACCTAAAACTGCAAGTCATAACAAGTCAATGAATAACAAAATGGAAGAAATTTGCTCTCACTGAATCCTGGGAACCTGCACGCAGAGACTTAGTTCACTTTTCTTTTTTCTTTTTTTTTTTGTATACAAGATCGAGGCTCGTGAAAGAGCTAACATTAATCACACAAAAAGACAAACCGACACACAAAACACAAAAAACAAGGGGAGCGGCAGACAAGATGGGGAGAGAGGGGGAAGGACACAAACAACATTTGAGAGCAGGGACATCGGGAGGACTTGGGGGGAGGTGGGAGAGGAATAAAAACATATGAACACTGCAAGGATAGTACATCTTCTTCTAAGTACTTCTAAAAAAATTAGTGATAGTACATCCAATAACAAAGCAACCATGACTTCTTAGGAGAGAAACATTACAACATGAGTCAGCATCTCCCTCGAGTGCATTCTAGTTGTATTTGCAATGAATATTTATAAATGGTGCATATCATGTATTAATAAGGTTTAATGCCTTGGAATGACATCAATGAAACAGTTTGTTTGAAGTTATTACAATACATATAGACACATGGTGACAATTAATGCTGACGTAGGTCCACCTTTACTGCCGCAGGCCATGGAAGTGTTTTCAGCTGCAGTGAAGGCCTTGCAAGCTGCAGTTCTGCAAGCCCAGGCTGTGTTTACGACCCCTGAGTTGGCTCAACTCGGTCTAAAAGAGCAACTGATGCAATGCCGGGTAGGAATAACCTTTGCTTCAGTGTGTAGGTGTCAGCGTTCAAAATCTTCAAAAATTGGGGAAGGGTTGAGTATCAGACACAATCTTAACTTTTATTTTTCTTCATGGTAATCAGTATTGCTGCACATCACAGTTTGTTGTTGCAGCAACAACAGTGAAATCAAAACATTTTAATCATCTTCTTTCAACAGAATCAGTATTAGTTGCTTATTCAGTCCAATTGTTTTTCTTTTTTTGCTTGCAGATGTTTTAGTCATTTTTACATAATGGAAATTGCCTGATGTAGTTGAGTGCTTAAAGCATATGTTTAGCATGCGTGGATTGTTTGCGAATGCTGCCACAGCAACTTCTCGCTGAGACAGAGCACATGAAGAACAGGGTCGAGGAAGTGCAGCAATTGCAGGGGAACATTAAATTGCCTGCTGCAACTTCAGCAAGGCTACCCATCTGCAGCAAGGCGCAAAGCCTGAGGGACCAGGCCAGCTGCCTGCAGCACACCGTCATTCTGCAGATCAGCTTGCTGCAGGTTGGTGTTGCACTTCATCCTTCAAACACGAACTCTTTGTGGCTTCTTTAAGAATGAACTTAAAAAGTGATCATTTTTTGAAAAATGATGTTTGATGATTTTATTGATGATGTGAGGATAATATCTTCAAGTGCATCATCGAGATCCTACAGAAACCTGCTGTGGATCATCATAAAGCATTATTACAGCTTATTAACTTTTTCTCATTTATTGATACAAAATACCTCATCACATTTTCAACTAAATGCAAAAGTATACAAGGTGCAGACCAAAATCCCAGACCGTACACATACAACTCCTGAAGTAGGAAAAAACTAATTCCAAAAAGGCAAATTTAATTTGATCCTAACCTCCACCATACCTGGACATTATTACAGTATAGCCCATAGGGCAAAGCCATCCAGAACAGTGTTTGTCTGTCTTTATGTATGTATGCATCTATGTATGTCCCCTCAAACATATACCAATCAGAGCTGAGGATCTGGTCACATGACAGGTTGATGTGATTATGGCTGATGTCATGAAGGCGGTACGGTGGCTGACTCTTCACACTCCGGCATTTTGATTCCAATTCGTTCAAGCTGAACATATCGTTGAACCTGTCATATATCACAATCCCAATGCTCTACCTTTATATTTTTCATTCAGTGTGAAACATAAACAAACCGATTGTTAAAATGACCATGAAATATTGAAAGCATCGGCGTTACGTCTCTTGCAACAATACGGTACGTATAGGCCTTAGGCTTTATGCCTACACTTCGGATGGCTTCGGAAAAATTAAGGTCAGGTTTCATAATACAGTCGTGTGTCTTTTCAGTAGTATCGTTTTCGTATCCCTAGAGTCCCTGTATAAAGAGAGTTGCGCCATGCGCTGACCCAAGATTTCTGGTCACGTGATTTCGTGGCGCCATTTTGTGTCTAACTTCACCGTGCGTGAACGTCAGCTTGGTACGGGAATGTTGTTTATTGCCAAACAAAATGACTGGTTGTTCTGCTTTTGGTTGTTCAAACCAATCTGGGAAATATAAGATGCATAGATTCTGTACTGAATGTATGAACCAAGTTTTGTACTGAATGTTTACTGTGTTGGCCTCATCGTGTTCCTGGTGAAATTAAACAAGTTATGGTGAATACGACGTCTTATCTGTGCTTTTCCATATCTGTTCGACTAGACGAACCGTGCACACTGCAGGTATTTTTTAAAGTTTTTTCTCTGTTTAATTACGGCTTGGCGCAGTCGAAAATTAAGTGTTAATTAAGTCGCCAGCTATGAAACATATTAATCGATCAGGCAATATCCATCAGAGTTCTGGGCAAGGGTGTAGTAATAAATGAACGTTTCAATCTTACTAGATGCCGATGACGTTTTCCTTATGTCAGAGACAGAAGCTGACTTGCAGCTTGTTAAATCATTACAATGGAAATTGAATATAAATGTCGATAAAACTAAAGTTGTACACTATAGAAATATGGCAATACCACGTACAGAATTTGTTTTAAGTGTGTTAGACTATATGTCGGCTGGAAGTCCTACACCGGAATTGCTCTCGGCACCCTTTAAAAAATATTGGATATGCCCACACTCCTTTCTAAAAGTTATTAAAATTCAGAGAACGACAGCATTGGTTTGTCTTACTTATAATGTTAGCTCTTATATGCAGTGTTGGCTTGTAATATGCATTGCCATACCACTTTTAATATCACCACACAGCTCTTTTTCACGGCAATAGCTGAGTTTTTGACCAAACAAATATCACCTGTATGTAATAATAAGACTAAATATGTGTAGTAAATTTTTTTTTAGCAGGTTTAGAATATATCACCCCATATCGCGAATGTACATGTATATCTAATCCGACACACTTAGACACAAAATGGCGTCCAAATTTGAGTTGACACAACTCTCTATATACAGGGACTCTACGTATCCCCAGGCCAAGTGTAACCGTGTGTGTGTGTGTGTGTGTGCTCCATTATGAGCCTTAGATCTTGTAAAAAAAAAAAAAAAAAAAAAAAAAAAGTAATAATAATAATATAGTAAATATGACCATAACACTTTAATCCCAATGTCGTGAATACAAAGTTGATGAATTGAAGCGGTGTATGGTTCATGATTTCATGATAAGCGGTGTACGGACGAACAACCACGGAAGTAAAGAATTCACCTTGGTTTTTTGATAGCATGTTATTTACCCAACCCTTGTGAGGTATATAGATTACAGTAGATCTTCCCTCAGTTCTGTAAGTACAACTTACCTCACGAATGTCGGGATTCCTCCAAATTTCTTTGTTTAATGTTATAAACAGCATTAGCAACTGTTTAAAAAGCTAATCATATGTGTTTGTGATTTATAATATTTTACATTCCCAGCTACACCGATGCTCGACTTCCGGTCTTGTTTTTTCTGTTCAGAGACAACTTCCTCAAAACAAAGGAAACCATTCCATATTTTTATTGTCTTACTGTTGTCTATTGTAACCTCCACTAATAATTACCTGTTTTTCCTTTGTCATGTCTTCTCGTGTGTCTGTCTTTGAATTTTTGAACTCACTTGAAGCCAAAATAGGGAGTATTATGCTCATATTTCAATGACCTTATCCACTTAAATATCCTCACAATACAGGTGAGTGCTGTGTGGTGGTTGGTACATTGTTCTGCTGAAGAATGAAATCGATTTTCATGAGATGCTGGTGAAATTTGACCTTTCTTAAGCAATTGCTGTTATATTAGCCAGTTATTGCTTGGGCCCTCTGAAACAGGGTGAGACAAAAATGAAAACTCAAATTGTCACTAAAATTGCATGGAACACTTTGTTGTTGCATGCAACTTGGCAAAAATCATTTGGTCGCAGGGAAGCACTGTTTTTTCCACTTCATGTTCACTTAATGTTTGTATAGTGATTGAACCGAGGGATTCAGGACTCATCCATTGTACACTAATTTATCCCAACAGGATTTTTTTTTCTCCACACTTCAAGAAATATTTGACCACCAAATTTGTTCCTCAATTTTTAATTTGGTTTTGTTTTTTAAACATGACAAAACATTATGTACCATGCTCTATACAGAGCGTCGATTCTACTGACGCAATTTCTTGGCTAAGGTTACAATCGCAGACACTAAGGCTAAGGTTACTCTGATACAGGATACTCGACTGAATGTGCAGGAATTTGAATTTGGCGAGACAGGTCAGAGCCTGTTGTGCCTACCTTTAGTCTAGGCTAACCTTTTAGCGCATGACAAAACAGTTCTTGGGTAATTAATAGATCCAAAACTTCACTACTAATACTACAGTGACGCACCTCATGCGTATACGGACAAAACAGGGCTGCTGACTTGAAGAAGAAAAGTTAGTTCAGATATTACTTATGCACGTCGATGATGTATGCGGTTGTTACACATTTTTTGTATTCACTTCACATGTGACATATCTATAAATATTTTCCTGAAATATAATATGTTGTTGAAATGTGCAACTGAGTATCAATTTCATTTTGATGCTTACGATGTGCGATAAAATGCGGAAAACATTGAAAATGTGGATTTTTTTTGCACCATTGTCACATTTCAGGAAGCGGAAGCATGCTGTGCACAGTACGATGTGGAGTTGCAGAAGCTTCAGCGGTTATTGGACGAAGCACAGAAAGAGGTGCAAGCTCCAGTACAACTTCTTCACGAAACTTTGCAATGTTTTGCCAATGGTTGTTGCTGCTCATTTCTGCTGGCCTGTTGCAGCTATGTTTATTTCTGTATTTTTATTTGGATTTTATCTGCCCAAACATTAACTTTATTTGTATTCCGAGCTTATTATTTCACTCTTTTCAGGGAGCTGCTGTAAAGATCCAGTCACACAAGAAAGCAATGATGGCCTTAGAAATGAAGAAGCAGGAGGTGTTGAGTAAAGTCAGACATTCTGTATCACAGTTACCAGGTCTTCACATGAGCCAGGTGCCAGCATTTAGAAGGAATAAACATTATTATAATTGTTATTATTGTTTTTATTAACAATACAGAGATCATATTAAGGGGTCATTCATTCATACAAACAAATATCCCTCCCCACCCCTTTACCTTTATACTTTCCTCTCCTCTTTCTATTTTATTCCTCCCTCCCATGCTCCCTCCTTATTTTCCTTTCAATGTTAATGTTCATAATTAGGTTCCAGTATATAACTAGAACGGCACCCAGTAGAGAGCATACCTCCGCCAGCTGAACAGTTTACGTTTTGTATCCCAGAGTAGACCAGAAAATCACAATACAGAATCACATTTAATCAAAATCATCCGTCCACAACTTTTTGGATAGATACTTTGGCCCTATCTCCCAATGGTGAAGAATCACTTAAAAAATGAAATAATGATCATATCCGAATCCATATTCAGATCTTCTCAAAAATCGAATCGAATCATCCTTGTCAGACACACAACCTGTCTACCAAATTTCGTCCAGATCCGTCCACAACTTTTTGAGATATCCTGCTTTGTATCGTTTTTGGCCCGATCTCCCAATGGTGAAGGATCACTTAAAAAATTCTACTAGCTGGATCCGAATCCGGATCTTCACCAAAATCTAATCATTTCGTCCTTCTAATCATTTCGTCCTTAAAAATCAATCGTCCACAATCATCATTTCATCCTTCAAAATCGAATCATACGCTACCTCTCTGCCAAATTTCGTCCGAATCCGTCCACAGCTTTTTGAGATATCTTGTTCACAAACAAACAGATAAACAAACAAACAGCCAGACATAACAAACAGACAGACTTAACAGACATAAACAGACAGACAGACAGGGGTGAAAACACAACCTTCATCCACCTTTGGTGGCGAAGGTAAATATAACAGTTCTCATACATACAGCAACAAGCCATCTTGTTTTCTTGCAAAGATAAATTCCATTCACCTGTCAACCTGGGTTACAGTACCTTGGCACTCAGTCACCTTGTTCCCTAATGATTGGGGAATTCGATTGAACAACTAACCTATGACAAGCAGAGTTTGTTAAATCACACCTCTACATTTTCTCTGAATTTTGGGTTCCAGAAGTGTGATAAATTGTAGCCATTTTTCATCATCTATGTTTTCTCTGTTAAATCTAACATTATACTATTGGCATAATCAATGTCACTTTCCTACACACTTCATTCAACCTATTTACACATGAGTAATTGCATGATGATGACGCTAGCTTGGGTCAGACATTGAAATTCTACAAACTGTGTTGATTTGTCCATAGTCTTCGAACCTCCTTGTAATTCGTATAAAAGTACACACATCTTCCAAATGTCCTTGTCCTTTCTGCATTTGATGTATGTACCAGCTTCTCCTTTAGTCTTAGATCACCGTAGAAACAATTGAAATGGCACACGTCCCTACTTAGAATTTAGAATGTATGCCTCACCAACGCCTTTAACGTTATCTGGAATATGCAGGTGATAACAAGCTTCAGGGAAGACCCAGTAGTTCAGCAATGGAGTGGAGAAGAAAGATCTGCCTTGCTGTACGTCCAACCAGAATTGGCAAAGTTCACTGTCCAGACATATGAGGCTTCACTACCAGACTCTGCAGTCGTGGAATCACAGCAAACATTACATCAGGTGAGGATGTGTCTGGGTAATATTAGTATGGTAACATACCAGACTCGGTGACATTGTGGTTACAGCATCCACTCTGAGTCTGCTCAGTCAGCGATTCCATTCTTATCTTGGCCAAGACATTCTAAACACATTACAAAATGGTACGTGCTGCTTCCTCACTCGTCCGTCTCTCGACGCTGAGCATTTAGAAGATAGTGCATGGATAAACCTCATGGGTTGGCATCCCATCTGGGGTGTGGGAGGGGAGGGAAATTTATCCCTTTTTGCCCCGCTGAATGTGGAAAGAAAAGTGACATCACAATATGGCATCACCGGCACCCAAAGTGACTCCAGAAGTTACATCACTTCCTCCAACATCTGGCACTGTGTTTGATGTTTAAGTAATTCGAGTCCAGTATTGTCTAATATGCCTGTGTGCATATGCATGTGTGTAATTTTTCTGACTGCTCTTCCATCTGATATCCATTATGTGAAAATATTTAAAAGCTTCAAAATGTCCTAAAAAACCTCACAATGTGCTTTTTGATAAATGCTAAATTGTTTGGTGATTTGCTAGATGATTCACATGTCCCAACCTTGAAGACAAAGAGAAAATAAATTCGATTAACAACAGATCTCTAAGGAATAAACCACCGTTTAGAGGCCATTTTTCCCCGCAAAGCGGGGGTTGGCCTTTTCGGGGACCGTGGTAGTTGTTGTTTTTTGGTCCCCTTTTTGAAGCAATGTTTTACGGCCGGATGCCCTTCCTGACGCCAACCCTTTTTGCCGCCTTCAACGACAAACAGGGAATTACCAGTGAACTGGTACTCAATTAGCCGACCTCGGAAGGATAACAGGCTGAGTCAACCCCCCTGGCATTAATTCGGCGATCGACCGGGATTCGAACCCAGGATCCTAGGTTATCCTAAGCCGGCACCCTAGCCGCTAGCCCAACACCAGGGATTAGATCTCTAAGGAATGCTGGCGGATAAATGAAATAGCTCTGTTGAATATCAACGAATGTTCATAAAATATGTAGCAGAAGTGAGATTATATTTAAGGTCAGATTGATCTGTTTCACGCACCCTTTTAAGAGCAGAGCTTTGTGATACTGGGAACTCAGGTTTAAATCCCATGTAATATTTTGATTTGTCCATTCTAGCTCTTCCATGGGCCTTAAATATTCAGAGAAAAAACATCTCATAATGTGCAATCATTAAAATCCACATCAGACAAAAATAAGTATGTTGATGTCTCCTAATGTCCTTCCTTGTCTGATATGATTTATGCATCAACTCTTACATGAACCTCAGATATATAGATATATATAAAAAAACTACAACAGCATTCGATAACGTGCACACCTTCACCAGGCTGAACAGTTTACGTTAAATTGTATCCCACTGATAGGGCAGATCTGGATTCGGACCTGAACTGAAATCGAATTGATTCATCCTTGTCACACACACAACCTGTTAACCATGTTTCGTTCGAATCCGTCCACAACTTTTTGAAATATCATATTCACAAACACAGACAGACAGCCAGGGGTGAAAACATAACCACAATCCACCTTTGGTGGTGGAGGTAATACTAATTCCACACAGTCCAATGGAATATTATTGTCAATTGCCAAAGACAGCTAATAAATTAATAAAACCAAGCCTATTTTCAGAAACGTCTACTGCAAAATTGTAAATCTGTATACTACTACTACTACTACTACTACTACTACTACTACTACTACTACTACCACTACTACTACTACTACTAATACTACTACTACTACTACTACTACTACTACTACTACTACTACTACTACTACCACCACCACCACCACCACCACCACCACCACCACCACCCCAATCCCAATTATATCCACTTTATTTTGGGGTCAGCTGAGGAATGTTTCTTGCCCAAGTCCGTCTTTCACGATCTGGCTAGCTAGGCCAGGCGTCTGGCTAAATGTGGCTGGAATTTGCAAAATAAACTGCGGGATCTTTATTGTCCACCACCAATCAGTGCTGGAGGGCAGGCCTTCTGGTTTAACATCCTTCTGATGGATGATGCACACACTGATGCTCCGCACTGTATATGAAACACCAGAGTGAAGATTTATATCTGGGTTGAGAATCAAGCCCAGTCTAAGTAGCTCAAAGGTGAGTACTCATACCTCAAAGCTTTCTTTCCAAGCCTGGTTGTAATTTTTTATACTCTCTCATTTCTTACAATTTGTGGTATATTTTCTTGTGTTCTCATTCCAGGAAGCCTCCAAGGAAGACCTCAATGACCTGCATATTACCCCAAGTCCTGACATTAAGGAATGGGTGGCTACAGCCAAAACTCATCGGGACAACAACCACCAGCAGCAAAAGGTGTTTTTTAGGTTCCTCACTGGGAATGTTAACACCATTGAGGCCTTCTGTCATAAAATCTTTCCAGTTGCTGACCTCCACTAATATTTTCACTCAAATTTAAAAACTCTGGAAATTGTTTCCCAAAATGCTTCATCAATACCATCTCATTCAACTACATCCAATACTGGCAATAATTGTGTATGCGGCTGCAGATGCAAAATTAGATGGAACCTGAGCTGAGTAGATTAAAACTTTGATGAAGGCCCGGCTGATGAAACCAGCCAGACAGTGCTTCGGTATACAATAATTTACCAATCAAAACTGCTAAAAAAAAAACATGAATTCCGTCCACTTGGCTAACCTTGTTACCTGGCCTGGAAGGGGGACCACCATTTTGGTGTCATAATGCTAGATGCAAAATGCTAGGTGCCTTTTTATCAAAAATTGTCCCTTTTATCGGATTGTGTGAAGTTTCCTCACAATTGAGCGCATCACAATTATTGCAGGAGTTGGAACAGGAGCTCGCTGAGCAGAAGAACTTGTTGAAATGTGTTGCAAGTCGTGGAGAACGTCTGCTCTCACAGAACTCTGAAAATGGTGTCGACCAAGGTGACTTGAGAAGGTGATTGCTGCAAACATCCATTTATCATTATTTCATGCACATATATTTTAAAAAATAACCACATTTAGAGGCCATTTTTCCCCGCAAAGCAGGGGTTGGCCTTTTTCGGGGACCGTGGTTGTTGTTGTTTTTTGGTTCCCTTTTTGAAGCAATGTTTTACGGCTGGATGCTACATATATTGACTTGAGTACATATATTGACTACATATATTGTTTTTTGGTTCCCTTTTTGAAGCAATGTTTTACGGCTGGATGCTACATATATTGACTTGAGTACATATATTGACTACATATATTGACTTGAGAAGGTGATTGCTGCAAACATCCATTTATCATTATTTCATGCACATATATTTTAAAAAATAACCACATTTAGAGGCCATTTTTCCCCGCAAAGCAGGGGTTGGCCTTTTTCGGGGACCGTGGTTGTTGTTGTTTTTTGGTTCCCTTTTTGAAGCAATGTTTTACGGCTGGATGCCCTTCCTGCCACCAACCATTTTTGTCGCCTTTTACGACAAGCAGGGAATTACCAGTGAACTGGTACTCAATTAGCCGACCTCGGAAGGATGAGAGGCCGAGTCAACCCCCCTGGCGTTAATTCAGCGATCGACCGGGATTCGAACCCAGGATCCTGGGATCCTAAGCTGGCACCCTAGCCGCTAGCCCAACACCAGGGTTTTAACTACATACTACATACAAAGAGCAAATGCAACCACATAGTTTATAATCCTACTATAAATTTGCAATTGGTCACTGGCCTTGACACCAGTCCAATTTTTTATTATGGACCATAGCTATCAAAAAGCTACATATATTGAACAAACAGTTTCAAATGGGGCACCTCACCACAATGCATTTAAATAGCATCAGATGTAGAAATAAATGTGAATTGTCGCTTCCAGCTTACCGGCTCGATGACAGATATATACAGTCGTTGCAAAAATATTGGCACCCTTGCACTTTTTTCAAATAACTCACAATTTTCTCAAAACATAAGTTTAAATTGACAAAAGTATTTGGTCTCCACAATTCCTTATTTCATTGTTAATATTACAGAACCTTTGTTTTTCATTCAGAACTTAATATATCCTTTTAAAACAGAAAATTAAAAGAAATGGCATTGACAAAATTATTGACACCCTGGACTTAATATTTGGTAGCACAGCCTTTGGATAAAATAGCGCTTTGGACAAGCGCTTCCTATAGCCATGAATGAGCTTCCTACACCTCGCTACTGGCAGTTTGGCCCACCCTTCTTGTGCAAACTGGTCCAGTTCTCCCAGATTTGAAGGGTGCCTTCTCCCAACTGCTGTTTTCAGATCTCACTACAGATGTTCAATGGGATTTAGATCTGGACTCATTGCTGGCCACTTCAGAACAGTCCAGCGCTTTGTCTTGAACCATTGCTGGGTGCTTTTTGAAGTGTGTTTGGGGTCATTGTCCTGCTGCAAGACCCATGATCTTCGACCGAGACACAGCTTTCTGACACTGGGTTTGACATTGTGCTCCAAAATGCCTTGGTAATCTCCTGATTTCATGATGCCGTTGTCGGAGAATGTATTAAGACTCAGGAGACTCCAATATGACCAAAACAGCTTTATAAAGTAAGGATTTATTATAATTACTATGGTCACTTGTTTCAATTCAATAAAGACTACAATAGCTAAACGGATTGTTAATTCAAGTCGTTGGTTCTTCTTCTTCGGCCGGTCCTCTCTCAGCGCTGTTCACAGGGTTCCGTTCCGTTCCGTAGGTCAGAGCTTCTGGTGACAAGTCTCCTGACTCATAGTTTGCTCTGGTTTTTATGGGCCTTGTCGCGCTAATCCCTTCTCCGCTAATGCCGCGAGGTCATGCATGCACCGAGTCCTGGCACCAGCTCGCTCCCCTCCTGCTGCGAGTTCCATTTACCAAACGATAGGGGGGTGCTCCAGCCTGGGGCTGTGACCAGGTGGACAAGAGATTACCATGTTCGTGCACATTCTTGGCATTCATTTACGAAATCGTCTATCTGCTTCGTTACCAGTCTTAATCAATGAGTTACCAGTGCCAATCAATAAGTTACACTGAGTTACACTTCCACAATTCCCTCATCTTTTTGTTTTTGTTTATATTAACCATTAATCTAAACATCAATATAAGTAAACAATCAATCACAAGTATAAGTAAATAATCAATCACTTTGGTAATCAAATTCCCTTAGGCATACACCGTCATCCTGCAAGAATCACAAAACATTTCGTTGGTCATTGACTCCTTCCATATTGTTCAATCTATTGCCTTTGCATCACAAATATCTTTTCAAAACAACACTTCACCATCACCAAGATACAACAATTTCACTTCATTTTCAAGTTTTGTAAAGCATCTGCACCATCTGGCAAAAACGTTTGCCTCCACACAAATGTTGACTTTGTTTGAAAGGAAGGGCTGATCACTTGTGTTTGAATCCAGGTATAAAACATTTTCTCCTAATGTCTTCATAGCACCTGCACTACTTCGTGTAGGATTTCGCTGTTGTGGTAACATTGCGGAGTCATAGACTGACCCTGCTCTCCATGTAGCATTCTTGCCACTCTTGCTGTGAACCATAATGATTCCTTGAACAAGGCCTTCGCCCAGTTGTAGTCGACTTGCCTCCTCCCTCATTATGAGTGGGCAGCAAGTGTTGGTGTAATGTTGATTGGCCAGCAAGATGTGGAACAGGGATGCCGGATGCATCCACAATGATGTTGGGACCATGGTGTTCAGGTCATTCATGGTCCATACCAGGAGCAACCAGCAGAATCGTGCACAGCTGTTGTGACAAGGGCACAGCCGTTTTTTGCAGCTCCATGCTGGTTCCCCGGACGTTGGTGAAGTAATAACATATGTCCCCGCATTTCACAGAGGTTGCAGGTAAAATGTCGTTGTCCTGCAACTTCTGATGTGGTGAATGTTCGAAGCCTTCGAACAAGAGTAAGTGATCGCCTTTCTTTCATATGTTGCAGTGTGATCCAGGCAAATGGTCACATAAATTTCCTTGGTGAAGGTAAGCATTCATCTCCAAGTTACACGGGAGAATGTCTTCATCATTCTTTGAGAAAGAGGGTGTATGCCACGATTAACTTCATTTTTTAGCCACAAATTTTCTTTCTCGAACTTCTTCCCAATTCCGTTAGCACTCCCTTCAAAATGTGATCTCGTCTTATCCTTATGCTCAGTCACATCTGAATCTGCTTTCCACACACACTGAATCAGATAGGGTACATATTACCATGAAATCAGCATAATCATGTATATCTTCCGACAGTTTCACATTCAACAATTTGTTGTTTTCCCTTACAACATTCAAAAAGTTATATTCATTTATATGCGTCACACAAATAATATTCAATCAGGTATGTATTTTACTACTAAACTAAGAATAGCATCCACAATTGCTTTCAGGTTAATATAGTTCAAAAATTAACTTGTGCAGGTATTTTAGCACTACTCTAAGAAAATAAATTGTATATGATTACAATCACAAACAGGAATATCTAATTCCCAACAACAATTTTCCCAAACCAACAAATTAAGCATAATGTATTATTACCATAATTCCTCTCCACTTTTCTTTTTCCTTTTTTTTTTTTTTTTTTTTTTTTTTGTGTGTCACTCGTGGTGATATGAGTTCACTGATATTGTAATTGACACAACTCATAACATTGTCGTTATGCCATTATCTTAATTCTACTGTATTCATTTGCAACATCACTTGATTTAATCTTTTAATCTCAGTATTTATGTCGCCATAAAAGTCTTCCTTTTCTGGTTCCACATTTCTTTCCTCATTTGTCACTTCATGCGTTATCATCGTGTTGTTGGTTGCCTTATTCAGACACACCGTCACTAAGGCTTTCAAGCAAGCCACCACTAAAACAATTGCCAATATAACTACTAAACCAACAAACAAATATTGGAGTATCTTAGCTACCACCCCTCCAAATGTGTTTCCCAACCATGCAAAGGCACCCCCTTTTATATAATCGTGGTATCTTGCTCCCTCTTGTCTGATTGTATCGGCTATGTTATAAATTTCTTCTGACTCATCAGGTATGTACGTACAGCAATCTGTACCAATGACTGCACATGTACCTCCTTTTTCTGCTAACAGCATATCTAATGCCATACGATTTTGTAATGCCATCGTTCTTGTTGCTGCCAGCTCTCTTGTAAGTTTTTCCAATCCACTAGCTGTTTTATTTGCCAACTTCTCCATAGCCAATGCCATGTGCCTGAGTTCTCGCCCTGCCTTCCAGGTTCCATAAAATGGAAATATTACCATTCCAATCCATTCCCCCATGCTAATAGTTCTTTTCTGCCTAGAATGCAGGATATGCGTTGGTGACTTTGTTAACAGGCGCATGTGTGGAAGCACAAACCCCAGAAAACATGTTCCAAACCATCCCGACGGAAGATACGGATATGCCTTGTGTCCACATATAAAATATGTATTATTATATGTCCATGTGCTATCCATTCCCCAAGTGCCTTCCCAATACAAAGTTAAACCCTTCGTGCCATTTGGTCCTAGTGGGACAGGCATTCTCATCCAGCCTTCTTCGCGACCATAACCGCGGCATTTGGAGGTTCCCATAAACTTGTCATGCCTAGGCGTTTGGCGTCTGGTGATACACATTAATCCTTTCGTTTGTTGTTGAATAGTCATGTAAGAGGGCATTTTGTTCTTATCATATGTAGGTCTATAACTGTCCTCAAATTGGTAACAATTATATCCTCCTCTTTGCCATCCTATTTTCCCTGACATTGAGCCTTCAAAATCTGCTGCTATCAGGGTGTCTGGGAAACGGCTACATAACTCTGCCCAACCAAAAGGAACTGCCTCCAATGGTACTCCGATCTCACTAGAATGTGGCATTTGTGTACATATCCAACAATTACTTTCATTTGCTATAGCAGCCCTTGTATGGGCTAAATGTAAAAAAGTATTAATCCCGTGTAATCCATCGGGTTCTAAAGGTGTGTCTTTATCCTTCATCAAACTTCTCTTCTGCTTTTGTCATTCCGCATGATCATATATCTGTATATCATTTGCTGGTGTTGCGTTTTGTTCCCTCATTTCCCCAAAATAATCCATACAACACAGAGTCCCCACTACTAGAGAACCCATTCCTAGGATAAATATCACCATTTTCAAGGAGTATCTGAAGTAGAAGTCTCTGGTTTCCCTTGATTGGTCGGCTTGTCTTGATAAGGTGTTTCCCTTTGTCCCACCTGTATCCATCTGTAAAACATGTGAGCTACCCCTTGTATATGTCCGTACCTATAACATAATTACATGTCAATAAAATTCAACATCGTAACTAACAAACTTCCTAACAGGTTAATGAAAGAAAATCCCTAAAAATTCCTTATTATTTAACATAAATCTGATTATTTGCCTTTCCCTGATTCCCTTATATCCCGGGGTCCACCTAACTCCCTTGATCATGAGTGTAATTGTGCTACATTATCACTGATGCTGTACTAATATCAGTAGGTAATTGTATGTCATGTAGGCAAATAAATGTCACTATCTCAAGTAGGACTACTACATGATGAAATAATCAATCACTACAAGGGGCGTTAAAATGTAATTCAAATGAATGTAAATCACGAGTATCATTTATCCGCCACTGAATGTTCTGCTGGGCTGTTAGGTGCAGCCTCATTTTCTGTGGGGCCATCCACTTTAGCACCATGTGCTCGCTTGCAATGAGAGGCATGAATCCAACTTGGTCTGCCTTGGCATTTTACTGCAGTATGCGTTGTCAACAGCACCTGATGTGGTCCTGACCATCGTGGTGTCAACGCAGTTTTTCGTTTGAAAATTTTGATGTACACATAATCTCCAGGTTGAAAAGAATGACACTCATTCTCTGCAGGTTCTGGTAAAGCTTCCTTCACCTGGGAATGAAACATCTTCACGATTTTGGTCAATTCAATACAGAAAGAGTACATCAAATCATCCATCTGGTGAATATCCATCTCCTTGATCATCAGGGGAGGTGAATGAGGTACCCGCATTGGTCTCCCCATCAAGATTTCATGCGGGGATAATCCCGTTCTCCTATTGGGAGTAGCCCTCATTGCGAGGAGTGCAAGTGGAATGGCATCTGGCCATTTCAAGTTAGTGTCCGCACAGATTTTGGCCAGCTTGTTCTTTATTACTCCGTTATGTCGTTCCACTGCTCCCGCCGATTGGGGGTGATAAGGACAGTGAAGATGAAGGTTTATCTGCATTGTCTTACCCAATTCCTTAATAACATCTGCTGTGAAATGCGTACCCTGATCAGAAGAAATCCTGCAAGGAACTCCAAAGCGACATATGAAGTCCTTCAACAGAATCTTCACCACTGTTTTGGCATCTGCATGTCGACAAGGGTAAGCTTCTACCCATTTTGTAAACATGTCTACAATCACTAAGACAAACTGAAATCCAGCGCACTTTTCCATTTGGATAAAATCCATCTGTAAATGTACAAACGGACCTGACGGTGCGGGATGAGCTCCTGGTGTAGTCTTTTCACCTTTGCCTGGATTATACGTCTGACACACCTGACATGTAGCACAACATTGCTCTGCCACAAGTGTAAACCCAGGTGCATACCATTGTTTTAACACTGATGCACACATTCCTCCTTTACCTGTATGACTCACTCCATGAGCCAGACGAGCAATCCATGGCAACAATTGGCGAGGGGCGACAACACGTCCATCGGGAGTAGTCCATAATTTAGATTCTTTGTCAAATGTGCATCCAGTCTGTACCCATACCTCTTTTTCCCGGTCTTCCACCACTTCTTGCATAGCGCTGATGTCTTGCAGCGTCGGGGTATTTTCAGGAACCCTTACAGGTCCCTGTATGATCACCGGGTCTTGTTCCAAATGTGCCGCAAGCTACGCTGCTTCATCCGCCCTTGCATTTCCCTGTGAGACCTCATCTCTTCCTTGTGTATGGGCCTCACATTTTACCACTGCAATGGCCGATGGTAGAAGGATTGCTTCCAAGAGGCTAGCAATCAACCTCCCGTTTTTTATTTGGCTTCCCGAAGATGTCAAAAATCCTCTCTGTTTCCAGAGAGCACCATAATCATGAACGACCCCATGCGCATACCTGGAGTCTGTATAAATGGTTACTCTCTGGCTTTCCGCTATATGACAGGCTCTAGTTAATGCATACAGTTCTGCCTGTTGAGCCGAGTAAGTGTTTGGTAATTTCCCACTCTCCCATGTCTCAGCATCTGTGCATACTGCATATCCCGTCAGTAGTGTACCGTCCAATGCTCTTGATGATGATCCGTCAACATACAGTACCAGATCTGCGTCTGGGATGGGAATGTCCTTCAAGTCAATGCGAGGCACTAGTGCATGTGCCAATACCTCTGCACAATCATGGGGCTCACCATCTTCCTCTGTTGGCAACATAGATGCTGGGTTCAGCGTTGGGCAACGCTGAATGGTGAGGTTTGACGGTGCCAACAATCCTAGTTCATACGTTGTAGCCTTTGATGCTGAAAGGTGCTGTGTTCCTGCCTTCAGCAAAACCGTCGCCACGGCATGCTCAACAAGGAGAATTAAGGGGCACCCCAGGACTATTGTAGCTGTGGCTTCTACTGCATACGATGCTGCTGCCACTGCTCGCAAGCACTGTGGAAACCCTCGTGCTACTGGATCCAATCGAGTGCTGTGATACGCTATAGGGCGCAGTTTTCCCCCATGTTTTTGCGCCAACACCGATTGGGCAAATCCTCCTTTCTCATGTGAGTAGAGAAAGAAATTTTTTTCATAATCCGGCAGTCCTAAAGCAGGAGCTGATGCTAAGGTATCTTTCAATGTCGTAAAAGCTCGTTCAGCCTCCGGGGTCCATTTCAAAGGAATTGGACTGTTTGGTAAGCTGATGTCCAGCAGAGGGCGAGTCAGTGATGCATAATCAGCAATCCACTGATGGCAAAACCCTGTTGTCCCCAGGAAAGATTTCATCTGCTTGACAGTTGTAGGTTTTGGAAGTGCCCTGATCGCCTTTACACGTTCAGGGCAAAGTCGTCTCATATCTCCTTTCAGAATATGTCCTAAGTATTTCACCTCTTCCTTACAGAATTGCAACTTATCTCTCGAGGCCTTGTGGCCTTTGTCTGCTAATGCTGTCAGTAGCACAACAGTGTCCTGTTTACATGCTTCCTTTGAAGTCGAGCATATGAGAAGGTCGTCAACATATTGTACTATCACTGAGCCTCCAGGAAACTCAATGTCGCTGAGGTCTTCATGTAGAGCACGTGAAAACAAAGTTGGGCTCTCTGTGTACCCTTGTGGTAGAACAGTCCAAGTGAACTGTGAGCCTTCGTACGTGAACGTGAACAAATAACGCGAATCCTCATGAATGGGTACACTAAAGAACGCCGAACATAAGTCCACCACGGAGTAGAACTTTGTATTGCTTGGAATACTTGACAGTACAGTGATGGGATTAGGGACCACCGGATAGGCTGGGATGACACAATCATTAATTGCTCGAAGATCCTGTACAAATCTCCAGGTAGCCTTGCCTGGCTTCTTCACAGGTAAAATAGGAGTGTTGCACATGCTCACGGTGCGAACTATAACTCCCTGATCCGCCAATGATCGAATCACTGGTGCAATACCAGCTTTTGCCTCTGGTCTCAATGGATATTGGCGCTTTCTAGGCAGTGGCTTAGAATCATCTACTGTGATCCTTACCGGTGCCACACTCTTAATCCGTCCCACATCATTCGGATGCATTGTCCACAAGCATGTTGGTATTTGATCGAGTGGGTCCGGATCCCCGTTGGTGTCGGAGCTGAGTAGGTATAGCCCAACATTTTTAGTGTTAATTGGTTCATCAATCATGATGAAGGTTGAAGAAAGCGCCTGCTCTACAAGCTGGCAGCAAAATCCGTCTCCATCTAAGTCATAAAGTGGGGCTTGTTGAATTTCTCCCATGTATCTCATGTTTTTGCAATCTTTCAAAGTTGCAATCATTGTTCCAACATCTTTTGCTTCATATCCTTGTGCCACCGCTAAGGTGACGTGTGGGGTTGTTGTTTCTGGTTGATTCCACAGGAGTTGTTGATCTGGCGTCAAAGACACTGACATGCCAATTCCCTGTTCTCCTACCCACAGTGATGTTATATGTACATCATACCTTGTGTCCAGGTATCTAGAAACCTTCTCTGCATAGGACACCTCCTTCCCTATAGGGTCATGACATGTCGTACAGTGAAGATCAGTCTGCCATTTCAGAGAGTCCATCAAGTAGCTGTCTACCCACTCCTGTACTTTGGGCATTGCAACCTTCAATGTCATAAAACTATCGTGCAAAAGTTCTGCCATTTGTGTATCATTGATTTCCCATCGATGTGTTCTTGGTTCTATTGCGCTTTGTAGCATATCAATGACGAAGTCGTGGGAATGTTCTGGCATTTCTAGATACACTCCGTTTTTCTTACATATGACAGTACAGTTCAATTTGCACAATAAATCTCTTCCCATCAAATTTACTGGAACGCCAGATGCCACAAGAAAGGCATGTTGTGCAGTCAACGGGCCAAGTTGGACACGTAATTCCTTTGTGACAGGCGTATGTATGGGAACCCCTGATACTCCTACCACCGTCGTATAGTGTTTTGACAATGGTATATTGGGAAAGTCTGCTCGTCGCAACGTGGAACGCGTGGCCCCCGTATCGACTAAGAAAGGAGCCTTGCATCCGCCTACTGTCAGATTAACATTTGGTTCCTGTGCCGCCGACCTTGAAATTAAAGGAAGTGCTGCCACTTGGTCATTCTGATCTAGTCAGAAGGGCGTTGCAGACCATTTATTCTGCTGAGGTCCTCCCTTAATTGGGGCGTTCCTCAATGGGGCCCTATATGTTGGCTGAGGTGGTGGTAGTTGGTAGTATCCCTGTCCTTGGTTTCCCTGTCGAAATTGTCTTCTGTTGAGGTATGGGCATGCCCTTTTCCAATGTCCCATCTTCCTACAATTGAAACACCGGTTTCTGTCGTTACCTGGTATGTCCACTTGTTGACTTGTCTTGCTGGGTTGCATGTCTGGGTCTCTGGGTTGCCATTCTGACCTCTGGTTTTCTCCTGATTCATAGTTGTTGTCTGTTGCATTGTTACGTTGTTGCATAGAAAACCTATTGCGTTGGTTCGTAGTCATCAGGGCTTGTGTCTGTAGTTGCATCAATTTTTCGGCATTTATAGCACTGTTCCTGGCCTGAATTCGCTGATGATGCAAAGCATAATTCAATATTTCTTGCATCGGCTTGCCTTCCCAAGCAATACACTGTCTTTCCACTTCACTCTTCAATTTCGGCAACAGACCATTAATAAAAAGGGGTTTTAGGGCATTGTCGATTTGTGCCCGGTCTATTCCCGAATATAGTCGAAAAACATCTCGCAATCTGTCTAAATAATCACTAGCATCCTCTCCTGTTCTCTGTTTGCACGTAACCACTTTATTCCAATCAGTCACGGGCGGCAATTTTTGTATGGCCTCTATTAATTTATTTATCTGTGTCATTTTAGCCTCCGTGGGTATGTCTAATTCTCCATTTACTGCATGTACCCAGTTTGCCTCACTCATTAATGTCTTCAAAGTGGTGGTATTAGGAATTACCCACTTTAAGAGTATTTCCATGTCTCTTACAGTCGGCAATTGCGTCTCCACAATCAATCGTAGCTCTTCTGCGAATTGAAGTGGATCTGTTTTGATTGATGGCATACCGCTCTGTAATGCCTTCAATTGGTGTATTTGCCAAGGTCTATACATCAAATCTGGGCGTTCCTCATTTGCCCCTGGAAATTGCCGTTGCGGGAAATTCATAATGCCACATTGTTCAAAACCTCCCTGTGGGAGAGTCAAGTTTTGAATGTTCATTGACAGATCATATTGATCGTTGGATAGATTGGCATTCATCACAGAACCCTTACTCCTTGTATGGTGGTATGGGACGTATGTTGAAGTTGTTGCAGCTGGTTGTATTGCTTGCCCACTTTGAGTCGGTTCCTGTCCTCCAGTTTCACCCTCTGGGGTAGTTACCTCAACTGGGGCACTGCTTTCACCTGTCTTCTGTCGGCTAGAGCCAATCGTTTCACTCTGTACTGGCCCTTCGGCAGGTAGAGGTACAGGTACCTGTACTTCCTGTGGCTGATATACAATATTTCGCCGATAGGGTGGAGGAGTTTCCTCTTCTAGTTCATTTATCTCATATGACCTTGCGTCTGGGTACAATCTGGACTGGGATCGCTTTCCATTGCTAACTTCAAGAGGCATTTGAGTGGATACCTTTTCCAACCTATGTTGTATCTGCTTCATTTCTTTCTTCACACCCCCCATTTTCGTTTTGGTCTCCCTGTCTCTAGACTCGATGTCCCAGTAATAAAATGGTTTCCAATCCACCTTCAACTTCTGTCTGTCTCTTGCTTCTAATTCTTCTCTGAGTGTTTCCAATGTGTTCCTGTCAAATGTGCCATCCTTGGGGAATTCCTTCTTTCTCCCTTTTGTCCATTCATGCCAAGATTCCAAATCTTTAAGTGAATGTGGACCATATTGCTGATACATGTGGTTGATGCAAGCACCTCTTTGGGACAAGTCCAGCTGACCTTGTTTACCCTTGCAGACTCCATTTCCCATTTTGCCTGTATGTGAATAACACTCAATATTCACTCAATGTACCAGGTAGATTACTAGGATCTGCGCTTTGGAATGCACCTGTACACACCTGTACTATATGTCCTATAAATAAAATCTACTGGAGTTTGTTCCACCTTTTATCAAAGTAGCGTTGGATGCGTTGTAGCTTGCTCCAGGTTCCTCCAAAGCTTCACTCGTACTTCCAGGAAGGATCTCTCCACCTGTTCACACGGTGATTTCCAGAGAATCTCTCTCACCTGTGGCTTTTGCACAATCCAATCTCACAGATCAGTATTTGCAGATGAGCCAAAGGGTCAGTATGAAATGGGTGACTCCTCAGGTGTCCGCTCTGTTGAAGGGGAAATCATACAATGGTAACCGCACATATATATCTATATATAAACTCACCACCTTGCTCAATTTTCTCAGGTTGTCTTGACATTGATAATATCTCACAAAGATATTAAAGCTTCTTTCTTGAGACCGCATTTTCATCAATCAAACGATCAATATATTCAATTTAATTTATTCAATTCAATTTATCCAGTTAAATTTATTCAATTAAATTCAATCACTCAACAATTCAATCAATTATTCAATTTCAATTAATTCATCAATATTCATCAATAAATCAAATTAATCATTTTGGATGACTCCTTGCATAAGCCCTTTCCCCAATGATGTCAGGACAGGTCCATCCATTGACTGAGATCGAATCTCATCGGTCGTCACCTCTGGTTCATACCTCATGTCAATTGATGAATCACCGTCCTGTCCTAGGGTCATATCTGACATATTTCCCCATTTTGCCACATCTGACACATATCTGACATATTCCCACCCAAAATCTCTTGGCAATATAAATTTCGTAAAACTCCTGAAATAAGACTGTAAAATTCCTTCAATCATGCTAAATTTTGAAACTCCATCGCTTGTAACACCCAATTTATCCCATAGGGCTTGAAAGTTCTTTCCCAAGTTCATGCAATCATTCTGCATTTGAACCCTATGATATCATTCATAATAATCATCATGATTTTATAGTCATGGTCCTATCACCATCATCTATTTAAAACGAACATTTCCTTTATCACCACAGCTATGTGGTATAATCAACAATGGAATAAGACTGTACATAGCAACAGGCTACCTCATGGCCACTTAGTATACCTATTGACAATAAGTCATAACAATATCGAATAATCATTGAACAATAAAAAATCGCTTCCACTGCTCCAGCCGCAGCATTCGTCATTTTGTCTGCTCATCCGCATGACCAAAACGAAATAAAGGGAGCTCAACCATTACACAGCGCTTTTAATGGCGCATGCCATAGGAACTCAACGCAATTTCGACTCGGCCAGAAAACGAGCAAATTTTGCAGGATGTTAACTGGAATTAGTCGTGAAAATATATCCAAAATACACGAAAATACACACCCACAAAAAATAAACAACAAAACCCAAACAAACCCAAGGTCGACCATATTACACAATTAAATTACACCTTAAATTATTCATTAAATTACTCATTAAATTACTCATTAAATTACTCATTAAATTACTCATTAAATTACTCATTAAATTACACCATTAAATTACTCATTAAATTACTCATTAAATTACACCATTAAATTACTCATTAAATTACTCATTAAATTACACCATTTCAGCATCGTATTGATTGCTGAAATGTTCATGGGTTTAAACACACCTTAAAAGAGGTATGCTTTGTGGTGTTGCCCACCTACCACGTTTAATTAAATTACATCATTTCAGCATCGTATTGATTGCTGAAATGTTCATGGGTTTGAACACACCTTAAAAGAGGTATGCTTTGCGGTGTTGCCCACCTACCACGTTGAATTAAATTACATCATTTCAGCATCGTATTGATTGCTGAAATGTTCATGGGTTTGAACACACCTTAAAAGAGGTATGCTTTGCGGTGTTGCCCACCTACCACGTTGAATTAAATTACATCATTTCAATTAAAAACTAGAACGGGCACTCGGTAGAGCGCATACCTTCGCCGCAGCTATGGTAAAAATACGATTTTGACCTTTTCGTGACCTTGACCTTGACCTTTGACCCGATTGCTCCCAAAATCTAATCAAATGTGTCCCGTATAATAACCAATCATCCCACCAAATTTCATGCAATTCGGTTGAATACTTTTTGAGTTATGCGAATAACATACACACACACACACAGACATACAAATAAATACACAGCGATCAAAACATAACCTCCCGCTTTTGCGAAGGTAAAAACATCGCTTCTACTGCTCCAGCCGCAGCATTCGTCACTTTGTCTGCTCATCCGCATGACCAAAATGAAATAAAGGGAGCTCAACCATTACACAGCGCTTTTAATGGCGCATGCCATAGGAACTCAACGCAATTTCGACTCGGCCAGAAAACGAGCAAATTTTGCAGGATGTTAACTGGAATTAGTCGTGAAAATATATCCAAAATACACAAAAATACACACCCACAAAAATAAACAACATTTATTCCGTTCAACAGAACAAACATTTCCTATATCATGACATGCATGTCTTCAAAATTATATGACCAAGAGAAAAAGTAAAACTAATTAAAACTGCGGGCAGTGATAATCCGGGGACCATACCGCTCCATCCTGATTGGACGGGTGCGTGCTAGAGTCGTTAACAACGACAGTCCAGATCCGATTGTTCAAAATTTCAACTCAATCGATCGAAAAATGAACGCAGGGATGCATTTTAAAGGTGCAGTGGCACTAACTGAGTTGCCACGAATATGGCCACGAAATTGCCAATATGACCATCACAAAATATTTTCCTTAATCAATTGGCTCATAGCATAACCAATCTGCAAGTATTTCATCTGAAGATGTATCTCTGAGGAATTTTAATTAAATAAGTCATTTATAAATCAACGAGTTAATTTATTAAATGATTAATCAATAAATCAAAATTTTCCTTGACAGCCACATCACTTGGTCAGTGTCATGTCCAAATATCAGCTTCCTTACTCAAAAGGTGCCTGAGTTAATGTAATGTAATTACTGTAATAAGATTACTGTAATTACTGTAATTACCGGAACTGTAATCACTGTAATTACCTCAGGTAATTACTGTAATGTAATTACTGTAATGTAATAAAAAATGTAATTAATTAAATAAGTACTTCATTAATCGCTAATAATTAAATAACTCGTGAATTCTTATCCGATTTACTTAACATTTGAGTGTCCCCAAAACGTTGGAGCAAAACGTTGCAACAACGAAAGTGAAACGTTGTAGCGACGTTGTGGAAACGTCAGCAAAACCCAACATTTGGATGTTCCCAAAACGTTGGAGCAAAACGTTGCAACAACGAAAGTGAAACGTTGTGGTGACGTTGTGGAAACGTTAGCAAAACCCAACATTTGAATGTTCCCAAAACGTTGGAGCAAAACGTTGCAACAACGAAAGTGAAACGTTGTAGCGACGTTGTGGAAACGTCAGCAAACCACAACATTTGAATGTTCCCAAAACGTTGGAGCAAAACGTTGCAACAACGAAAGTGAAACGTTGTAGCGACGTTGTGGAAACGTCAGCAAACCACAACATTTGAATGTTCCCAAAACGTTGGAGCAAAACGTTGCAACAACGAAAGTGAAACGTTGTAGAAACGTCTTACAACAACATTATTTGGAAGTCTTTTGCTGTCAAAACACAATTTCTCTGCTGTCAAAGGCCCAAAACCCGGCCTCTGTGACTTCTCAGCCAATTGTCACTTTCTCTTGACAAAAACAAACATCTTCTATATTTATCCCATTAAAATCCCATTAAAATCCCATATCTTGTCACCCTTTGCATTGTTGAAAGCAATTAATTCCATAACTCAATATTACCTCACATCGTTACATCCTTACATCCTTACATCCTTACACCCACTTTTGTCCACAAATCTTTTTAGAAGTGAAACAAACTTTGTCTGTACTTTGTCTCATAGAATCCACAGTACCAGCATCGCAACCTCCCATCTGTCTATACCTTGTCACAACTCCAATTCATTCTTCAAGGCACAACCCAGAGTGATTTGAGAACTATACCCAGAGTTCTATACACTACCCAGTTTCAGAGAGTAAACAATTATATACTTTTTCATTATTTTTTTTTCATTTAACTTGTTCAAAGAACGTTCATTTCGCAAAATCGAACCAACCACAACCTTCGCCATTAATATCTATTGTAAGCGTGCCGAATCAATAAGTATCACTTTTCCTATGAGCCTCGACCAGAGGGTGGTTGTTACTCACAAACACTCGTCGCTAGCTGTTCCATTGTCTGTTGATTTTCATTCTGCTGCCGATTTCCATTGAGCCATCAGAGTGGAATTTGGACTTATTATTTCTCTGAGCTCATGAAAGTGGTGACATTGGGTGGTCTGCCATTGCTTTTCCACAAAAGCACTTAATTATTGTCTTTCATTCAACCGTTTGTCTTTCATTCAACCATGAAGCATGTCTCAAAGGCTTAGTGATGGACCTGGACAAAATTTGATGCAATTTTCATCCAATCGCCATCTTTCATAATAATTCTGGACCGGTATGAGATGGGGTTGTCTGTCATGAATTTATTTGTTGATCGAACGAGTTTTAGACATGGCGGGAAAACTGAAAAAAAATTATTTATTTAAAACGGGTGTACACGATTGTACACGTGTACGGACCTTACCGAACCTTACCGAACCGGCAAACAAATCGCCTCATGGTGCACTTCATGAGCCGATTTGCCTGCAGACCAGAGTAAGGCTTTTAATACCCAGCGTATAATGTACATATCCTCGCAAGCTCACGAATAATAGAATCATTTAAAACGTTCCATCCTTGGATTTTGTCCGCTTATTCACTATTCCTGATTTGCCATCAAGGACCTCGATCATTCCCCGGCGTACTAACTTCCGCTTTTGTAAATGAGATTTCAACAGGATTACGACTCAAAGGAAAAAGAACGAGCAGACATTTTGTAGGACGTTACCTCGGACGATCGTTAAAATCGTTACATCTTAATCATACAAAAAATGGTTCTTTGGGTAGTAGCCACAGCACCCGGGAGTACCAGCTCAGCAATGGTTCTTTGTGATCCACTACCCAGCACCCTAGACCAACTCAAATGGATCTCTGTGTCGCGAGCACATCACCGGAGCCAAAAGGTCTCATCTATATCTTCCTTCTGAGGGCTCTCCTGCACCAATAGTGCGTGGAGAAGCCCAAACACCACTTTCTCCATATATCTACAAAATAACTATACACAGGTTCGTATATCATAATGGTCAATCCACAAGAAGCCATGCTTACCTTGTAGATGTCCACTTGATCCCCGTACGGGCCACCAAGTTGTCGGAGAATGTATTAAGACTCAGGAGACTCCAATATGACCAAAACAGCTTTATAAAGTAAGGATTTATTATAATTACTATGGTCACTTGTTTCAATTCAATAAAGACTACAATAGCTAAACGGATTGTTAATTCAAGTCATTGGTTCTTCTTCTTCGGCCGGTCCTCTCTCAGCGCTGTTCACAGGGTTCCGTTCCGTTCCGTAGTTCAGAGCTTCTGGTGACAAGTCTCCTGACTCATAGTTTGCTCTGGTTTTTATGGGCCTTGTCGCGCTAATCCCTTCTCCGCTAATGCCCCGAGGTCATGCATGCACCGAGTCCTGGCACCAGCTCGCTCCCCTCCTGCTGCGAGTTACATTTACCAAACAATAGGGGGGTGCTCCAGCCTGGGGCTGTGACCAGGTGGACAAGAGATTACCATGTTCGTGCATATTCTTGGCATTCATTTACGAAATCGTCTATCTGCTTCGTTACCAGTCTTAATCAATGAGTTACCAGTGCCAATCAATAAGTTACACTGAGTTACACTTCCACACCATGTACACATTCAAGGCACCCAGTGCCAGAGGCAGCACAGCAACCCCAAAACATCACTGAACCTCCTCCAGGTTTGACATTAGGGAAGGTGTTCTTTTCTTTGAAGGCTTCATTTTGTTTTCTGTAAACATAGAGATGATGTGCTTTACCAAAAAGCTCTAATTTGGTCTCATCTGTCCACAGGACATTCTCCCAGAAGGACTTTGGCTTGTTCAGGTGTGTTTTAGAAAACTCCAGTCAGGCTTTCTTATGTCTCTCTTTCAGCAGTAGGGTCCTCTTGGGTCTCCTACCATATAACCCCCTTCCATTGAGTTGGTGACAGATGGTGCAAGTTGAAACTGTCATACCTTGTGTCGGAAGGTCAGCTTGAATCTGTTTGACAGGTGATTGAGGTGCTTTCTCCACCATTTGAACAATCCTTCGCTGCAATCTTCGATCAACTTTTCTCTTGCGGCCACGCCCAAGGAGGTTGGCTACAGTGCCATGGGCCTTAAACTTCCTGATAACATTGCGTACGGTGGGTACAGGAACATCAAAGTCTCTGAAGATGGACTTGTAGCTTTGAGATTGTCCAGGCTTGGTTACAATCTTGTGTCTGACCTACTCAGACAATTCTCTGGTTTTCTTTCTTTTCTCCATGCTCATTGTGACACACAGTGACACAAAACAGTAGAATGACTCCTTTTCTCCATTCAAACTGGTTGAATGAGTAATTTTTATTTTGCAGTGAGTTCACACCACATGTGAGTTCAATTCCAAAGTGAAGGCAAATCACCTGCAAATCTACTTATTTCTAACAACTTCTAAAAAGGGCAAATAATATTTTCCGGGCCATTTTCAGATTTATGTGTGGAATAAGCTTAGATTTAGTAGTTTTTTCAGCTTTTTTTGTATGTATGTGTTCAGATGAGACCAAATTAGATTGTCTGGAAGAAATGGTGCATTTAAAAAAAAAAAGTGCACGGGTGCCAATATTTTTGGCCACGACTGTATATATATATATGACGTTTTTAAGCATAAACTTTTAAAACCAAGCTCCTCCCTCATTTTTGATCCAATAGAGGGGAAACTTCACAGATGTGTTCAGCATATCAGTCTACTATAATATCCTTTTGGAATTTGCGATAGATCACGTGGTTTAGCAGATACCGTTAATTAAACGAAAATATTAAATAAATGTATATCTCTTGAATCGCTTCATTGATCGACGTGAAACTTCATACTATAGTAGAAGTCATGAAGAGTAACAAGTGTGCAAAATTTCAAGATGATTGGATGTACGGTCTGGAAGCTAGAAGTTGTTATTGCGTGAAGAAGAGTCTTCGAGTGTGCACAATTAATTATTTATCACATTACAGACATGCAGGCATCGTTGGACACGATCTCACGGTGTAATTTGAACCTCAAATAAAATTCTAATTCCAGATTTGTCAATGGCTGAGGTATATTAACAAACAAATAAAACAGATTTGGCCAAATTCCGAGTTCTTGTTGAAAAGATCATATTTCACACAGAAGCCACAAGGTGTCATATGGTGAAGAAGAAGAAACACTCGCTTGGCCTTCCCCGGCCACATCAATCATTCTGGTTCAGGTTTATTTTCGATAAAAATCGCTTTTTTTGCAGTCGTTGCACAGTTTGACAGGAAATTTTCACCATAGGTGCGCCTGGGCATGAATAATCTTTTAAAGTTAATTATGACATCACAGGTTACGTGGTACGGCCGCCATCTTGGAAAAACCCAAAAAATTTACATCTCTATATCTCCAAAAGCGCTGCGTAGAAAAGATTGAGACATATCTCATTGTAAAGAACTATCCAAGAATAAGCCTTGTGAATTATGATGTCATATTTGCCTGTATTATGACATCATAATTCGACAAGTACAAAACTTCATCCGATCAGGATCAAATTTTTTGAGCATCATCTCGTGATAAATTGATGGAGAAAAAAATAATAATGTGAAAGCGGGGTTGTTGTAAAGTGTGGGGATGTGTTTGTGTGTGTGTGTGTGGGTGTGTGTGTTTGGGAGGGGGGGTACGGGGGTGTGGTGGTATGTGTATGTGTGTGTGAGGGGGGGATGTGTGTATGTGTGTATGTGTATGTGGGGGGGTGGGGAGGGGGATGGTGATGTGTGTGTGTGTGTGTGTGTGTGTGTGTGTATGTGGGGATGTGTGTGTGTATGTGGGGATGTGCGTGTGTGTGTGTGGGGGGCGGGGGAAGGGGTGGTAGGATGTGTGTGTGGGGTGGGGGTGGGGGGGTGGGGATGGGCAGGGTGTGGGTGTGTGTGTATGTGGGGATGTGCGTGTGTGTGGATATGTGTGTGGGGGGGGGGGGGGTGGGGGGTGGATGGGGATGTGTGGGTGTGTTTGTGTATCGGGGTTGTATCGAAGGGGGGTTGTATCAAAGCATGTCCAATGATAGTGGGGTTGTTTGAAAGTGGGAAGGCAGAGTAAACCGGTCATCACTGCCAGCAGTTATAAAGTGGCAGTTCTAGTTTCAATTTAATGTTGTATTTTTAACACAAGTTGAAACATGAATCGGAATACGAGCCTGTAATTTAGCAGTACTTTGGCTCTGAATTTGTATCGATTGCGCATATGCAGAGAGTAGAGATTAATTTTTTTTTTACTCTGTCTGCCTGCCTGGCAGTCAAACAAAATTATTTGAAAAACATTCCAAAACAGGATTTTTTCTACAACCTTTAAAATCTTTATTTTATGTTAATGGCATTATAAACTTGAACACCATAGAGAACAAATCACCTTTTAGGCACTATTCTGTTTCGCAGTACTTGGTCAAAATCCTATGTCATTTTACATCATCATGACCAAACAAATTTGCCGCTTGTAGACCTTGTCCATGTCCTTGTTTCTTAAGACAGTGCGGGGTCAGGTGTTCTATGAACTCTCTTGTCTTGATATTGTTTTCTCGCAGTTTGTAAGATACTTTCCCAGCTTCTGTTACTTCGGTGTTCTTGCCATTGCTGTGCATATTATAATTTCCTCTTTCAAATTGTAAAGTGCTTTGATTTATTTTTCTCTATTCTTTCCATTCTTTCTCCTGTTTTCAGTGAGATGAGTGGAAAAATGTTGTATCACAGGGGCTCACTCACTGATGATATCTCGAAGGAGCCAGAGGAGGGATTCAGACAAATGAAGAGGAGGTGGGAGATTCTCAAACACGAGTTGTCCAGCAAGCAGAAGGCTCTGCAGGAAGCTCTGAAGGAGGACTCATCATTGATGGTCAGTTAACAGTTAATTATCAGTTACCTCTTGTATTATCAGTACTTGTACTTGAGCACTTTAATTATGCTCATCTACATTATACATTATACCTTATATGAAGCAGCAGTATTGCTTTGCCCCCCCCCCTCCCCCACACACAATTCCCCAATACCCTTTATCCTTTATTTATTGTAAGCTTTATACATCGGTCTTCACTTCACTTCCCTCACTACTAAGCTCTCCCATAAATTGTCCTGTTTTTTTTCTTCTTCTGCTTCCTTCTCAGCTGTCATATTAATTATTTTCCTTCACACTGACCTGGTGTAATCACAGAGATCTGTAATCACAGATCACAGAGATCTGTAATCTGGTGGTGAAAGAAGGCCGCATTCCAGTGGATTGGGAACTGAGTACCCTCGTCCCTCTATACAAGGGGAAAGGTGACCCTCTGGAGTGTGGCTCGTACCGAGCGATAAAGTTATTGGAGCATGGAATGAAGGTATTGGAAAGGGTGTTGGAGAGGAGGATAAGGAAGAAAGTGAAGATCGACGAAATGCAGTTTGGATTCATGCCAGGAAGAGGAACGACAGACGCGCTTTTCATTGTGAGGCAGTTGCAGGAGAAGTACATGGAGAAGAGGAAGAAGTTGTTTCTTGGGTTTGTTGATCTGGAGAAAGCATTCGATCGGGTTCCACGCAAAGTATTGACATGGGCATTGAGGAAGTTAGGAGTGGAGGAATGGTTGATCAGAGTAGTGATGGCAATGTAAAAAGGAGCGCGCACAGCTGTAAGGACGAAGGACGGGAACAGTGGTGAGTTTGAGGTGAAGGTGGGAGTGCATCAGGGGTCGGTACTAAGTCCACTACTATTTGTAGCTGTGATGGAGGTGCTGGCTCAGAACGTAAAGGAGGGTTTACCATGGGAGTTGTTGTATGCAGATGATCTGGTGTTGATTGCGGAAAGTATGGATGGACTGAAGGAAAAGATGAACACGTGGAAGGAATGTATGGAGACAAAAGGTCTGAAGGTGAATATCGGAAAGACGAAGGTGATGGCAAGTGGTAAAGCATGTGGTGAGGTGGAAAGAACTGGGAAGTGGCCCTGTGCTGTGTGTAGGAAGGGTGTCGGAGTGAACTCCATTCAGTGTACAATGTGCGCTGAGTGGGTTCATCAAAAATGTAGTGGTCTGAGAGGGTCATTACCCAGTGTGGCAGCTACATTCAAATGTAAGGTGTGCACAGAGGGAGCTGCAGATGGAGGAAATGTTGAGTTGGATCTTGGAGACGGCGTGAAGCTGGAAGGTGTGAAAACATTTTGCTACCTCGGAGACATGCTGAATGGAGAAGGTGGATCAGACTCGGCAACGGTTGCTCGAGTGAGATGTGCATGGAAGAAGTTTCGGGAATTGAGTGGCGTGCTGATGATGAGGGGAGTGTCGTTGAAGCTGAAGGGAAAGGTGTATGCTGCATGTGTGAGAAGTGTTATGATTTATTGGAGCGAGACATGGGTAATGAATGTAGAGCAGCAACGAAGGTTGGAAAGGGTGGAAATGTGAATGGTTCGACGGATGTGCGGAGTATCGTTGAGAGAGAGGAAGACAAATGATGAACTGCGAAAGATGATGGGAATAGAGCCTGTGATTGATGCTGTGAAGAGGAACAGGTTGAGATGGTTTGGTCATGTGTTGAGGAAGGATGAAAGTGACTGGTTGAGAAGAGTGATGGAAATGAATGTAGAAGGAAGTAGAAGACGGGGAAGACCGAGAAAGACTTGGCTAAAGATGGTGGAAGAAGAAATGCGGGCAAGGGGGTTTAACAAGGAGAGATGCAGAAAATAGGGCAAAATGGAGAAGATTGTCATGGGGACCGCAAGGCTAACCCCCGCTCTAGCAGGGGAAATGGCCTTTAAAATGCATGTTGTTGTTGTACACTGACCTGGTGTGAAGGCTAACCACCTGTAAGGAATGACTAACCCCCGCTCTAGTAGGGAAAATGGCCTTTAAAATGCATGTTGTTGTGTTGTTGCTTCACACTACCCTTATTACTACCTTTTTTGTTTTCCCTCCCCCATTTTCCTCACCCTTCCAATCTCATACATATTATGTCGATGTCTCCCTTCAATACTATGTGTGAAGTTTTCTAGAAGCTGACATTTTAAATAATTTCAATAAAGTGCTACTTGCTTAAATTTAAGGAAATATTTTAGGAGGTTTTTTGGCATTGGAGCAATTAGTTAATAGACAGAAGAAGTTGAGAGAGTCAAAGCACAACGTTATTTTGTCCTTTACTCTAGACTTATGTGAGGCCAACACAAGATGTGGATGAGACAGATATCACAGAACCCTCACGTGACTCCATACTATCCTTCACTGGCTTGGAGAACATCTATGATATTTCCATTTCCAACCTCCAGGTGTGAATTACACTTCTTTTGACTTTTCTGAGCTGTTTTATTGTCTTTAAGAAATTGCTCCAGGGCCATAACAAACACTATTTTTCTATCTCCCAATCCAATGTGAAGATTGTCTTGCATTTTAATTACAAGCAAATGACCCGTGTTTATGTACAGGTTAATACCCCCACTTCTATGATGTCTATGGTGTATTTTATAATGACTTGTAATTCCAGCTCCCACCACTTCCACAAATATGAAATTTGTTTTGTTGGTTGGTGTTGGCTTAACAGTTCGGGCGGATGGCTTGCGATCCTGGGATCCATTTAATTAATACCAGGTGGGGTTGACTCAGCCTGTCATCCTTTCAAGGTGGGCGAAATGAGTACCAGTGTACTGGTAACAGGGGCACTGCATCAGCGGCAAAGCCACGCCCCCAAAAAATGATTGCAAACCAGAAGCCAGAATGGCTGCACACAATATCTACTTCTGCCCAGCATCTCTGCTACGTTGTGTTCTATTATTATGTTGATATTTAAACATGTTTGGTGTCTGGTAGTATGAATCTTTTTTTACTGACGAAAACTTTCCTGTGCACACCTTAAGTACAACCACCAGTATTCAACCTATTCTGTCCAGAGGTTAAGGAATGCATATAAGTCAAACAAGCAAACAACCCCAAAACAAATATATGAACACTTCTAGAATCTTGTATGCTCGTTGAACCCATATAGTATGATTTGTTATAGGTTGTCTTAAAATTTTCTGTCGTGTTCAAATGTTTACTTTTTCTAAAATGTAAACCAAGGAAGTGAACCCATCACATGTACAAATGTTTGCAAGTCATGCACAAGATGCATTAGGATGATTGTTTATTGCTCTTTAATTAGCCTCGATATATGTATGTATTAAAGTATTGTCATGTTTCAAGTCTTAAGGGAAGGATTTTCAAGCACCTATTATTATTACCTCAAATTTTAAGTGATCCTTCACAATTGAGAGATGGGGCCAAAGACGAGATATAGCATGATATTTCAAAAGGTTGTGGGTGGATTTTGACAAAACTTGGTGGATGAATTGGGTAGGAGACAAGAACAAGCCAATTAGATTTTGGTTAACGTCCGAATGCAGATCCGGCCTATCAGTGGTAACGTGTGTTTTTTTTTTTTTTGGCAATTTGCCACCTCTCTTTATTTACTGTGTTTATTTCTTGGCAAAAACACCATATTCCAATCCCACTCATCTCGATTTTGGATTTGGAATCTTAAGCTACACGTGTATGATACGAGCCTCGACCAAGTATACAAAAAAAATGATGAAGTCAAATTGGGAAAGAAAGCTGCTCTTATAAAACACTGGTTATGGCTGTTTTTTCTTTCAACCAGGATAATGTTACGATTACAATGTTTTCTTTTTATGCAGAAAAGTGGAGGGGGTTATAAACCACTCTCCTCAAAAATCCCAAAAGTGGATCCATGTCTGGTTTGATTCCTTTGGCTTGGCAGTGGCACATCTGCATCATGATGTTTGATACTTCTCTAAGTTTGACACTCATTTGCGCAACCAGGAAGCATTGAATGTTTTTATTGTATTGTATAACTGATTTATGTGTGCCAGACATGGTGATGAATACGTGTGATCAATTGGTCAATGAGCTGAGCAAATGTGTAAACAATAACAAATGAGAATCAAAAGGTTGGCTCAATGTTTGAGTCCTTGAATCGTATCAAGTCTCCACCCAACACTTTCTTGTTTTTGAGAATTTAAAGAAATCTGCTCTGGACTGATATCTTGCTTTGAGTCAAATAACTGATATTTTGTAACAATGTACCTGTACACTCCTTTCCCTGAAATGTTGCAGCAGAACCTCACACCAGAGCAGAGTTTGGACATTGAGCAAAAGATGCACAAACACATCAAGCAGAAGACATTCTGGCTTGACAATATGGAGGCAAAAACATTGGGCAGTGCAGCTGTGTCTCCAGAAAGAATTGATGCCCAGCTGATCATGCAGGAAGTGAGAAGCAAACACAAGTGGAAATGCAAATGATCATACAGTTAAAAAGTAACACACAGACTAATAATTATCTTCATGCTCTTGTTGCATCACTGCTTGCAGATATTACTCGAGGATATTGCCAAGATGTCTCATGAGGTGGATGAGAAGAAGAATCTTTTTTGTGAAGCATATCCAAAGGATACAGGGAATGGGCAGCTGATCATAGACACACTTGACAGGCTATGGCAGAGACTGCAGACTGTGGACAAAGCAGTGAGACATCAAATGAACAGGCTTCGAAACAGAGTGTCCGAAGTCATGGAATACCAAGTATGATATTTTGGAAATCTTTACTTGTTATATATCCTAATATCACCGTTTTTTGTCCTTCATCTTGCTTCATGTGATATATTTAATTCATTTTTAAATACTAGGGCATGCCCGTACTATATATATATCTAAAATTATATCCCCCCCCCTCTATTTACATGAAATGGTTTGGTCCAAAGCGAACGGCTTGCGAGTACGGTGACAATCCCCCCCCTCTATTTACATGAAATGGTTTGGTCCAAAGCGAACGGCTTGCGAGTACGGTGACAATCCCCCCCCTCTATTTACATGAAATGGTTTGGTCCAAAGCGAACGGCTTGCGGAGTTTGGTAAAGAAATCGCCATAGCGTGCACAAACGCGCAGGAAAGCGAAAGAATCGCAAATTAGTTTTAATTAGTTTTAAAACATAGTTTAACGCCAACATAGCGGCAACATAGTTTGCCAACGTGAAATAAATGAATACGCTCTCAAATGTGCCGTCCGAGGCAGAGTCTGTTCGCCACGTTCGGCACACGTGATAGCTCGCTGCTCTCTGATTGGTTGAATCGTTTTTTGGACATAGCTCGGTAACTACTTGTCCGATTAATATGAAACCTTGAAAAGGCACATCCTCAGGTCCCCAGCAATATACCTGGCAAGTTTCAAGTATATCGGACCGGTAGTTGTCGAGAAACAGCGGTCGCATACACACAGACACACAGAGATTACTGGAATTATAGATAGATAATATTTGATATTTTCTTCTCTCAAACACATCTCAAACACAAGCATCTGCCGTTTTTGTACTCCGCCCCTCGCTCTTCCATCTCCAGGCACTGCATGACGCAATTGCCAGGCACCGAAGGGGGCCTGGCGATGATGCGTGCTGAAAGGGCATACTCAGTTTTCGCTCTGTTTGTTTTCTTGTTTTCTTTCTTTCTTGTTACTTTTTTGAAAAAATATTTTGACAAGTATGTTGATCACTCTGGTTTGTGTGTTTGTTTGTCTGTCCGCTCACTTATGCCTACTGGTCACAATTTTAAACCAATCTTTACGAAACTTCCCCAAATGGTGGAGTTTGTGGTCCGACAAAATCCTATATATTTTTGAGGTCAAAAGGTCAACAAAGGCCAAAGGTAAACCACTTTTTTCGGATTTCTAAAATCCTCAATTTTCATCCGATTAACTTGAAAATTGAATAGGATTTACATATCGGCTAACTGAATTCAACCACCAACTATTTTTGAGATCAACATCGGCCAAAAGGTCAACATAGGCCAAATGTCAACCACTTTTTATCAAATTTCTAAAATCCTCAATTTTCATCCGATTGACTTTAGATTTGAATATGATTTTCATATCAGCGAACTGAATTCAACCACCAACAATTTTTGAGAGCAACATAGGCCAAAAGGTCAACATAGGCCAAATGTCAACAACAATTTCAAATTTCTAAAATCCTCCATTTTCATCCGATTCACTTGAAATTTGAATGGGATTTACATATCAGCTAACTGAATTCAACCACCAACTATTTTTGAGATCAACATAGGCTAAAAGGTCAACATAGGCCAAAGGTCAACCACTTTTTATCAAATTTCTAAAACCTCAATTTTCATCCGATTGACCTGAAATCTGTATAGGATTTGCATATCAGCTTACTTAAACCAACCATCAACTATTTTTGAGGTCAACATAGGCCGAAAGGTCAACATAGTCAAAATTTCTGAAATTGTCAGTTTTCATCCGATTAACTTAAACTTTGTAGCCCTTTTTTCATATCAGGTCACTGAGTTCAACCACTAATTGTTTTTGAGGTCAAAAGGATGACCGATTATTTTGCTTCATGTAATATATTAATGAGTGCCATTGATATTAGGTAGATATTAATGATATCTATCTATTATGACAGATATTAATGAGTGCCATTCTACTTTGTTCTGTTTTGCCAAGTGTCACTCTGAATGATTTTTCATTTGTTTGTTTGTCTGGGTGATATCTCGGCCATATTTTGAGCTAGAAGCTGGAATTTGGGCACAATTGCGAACAAGTGCTTTGGAAATTTTTATTTATATAATTTTTTGATTAATTAATTCATTGACTAATATTTTAATTATTATTGCTTTATTTATTACTTTTATATTTTCTTACTCATCTGGGCAATATCTGAGGCACCTTTTGAGCTAGGAAGCTGATATTTGGACACTACAGTGAGCAAGTGATTTGGCTACAAATGGTATATTTTACCTTTATTGATGAATCAATTAATCGATTAATTAATTAATTAATTAATTGCTTAATTTTCAAAAAGTTACAGATTCAGGTGAAACATTGTTAGTTTAATTATTCTAAAATCTATTAGCCAGTTGATTAAAAAATTATTATTTTATGATTATTTTAATGATGCAATTAATCAATTTATTTATTTATTATTGTACACCGCTCCCTTGCAATTCCATCTCCATGTGCTGTGCGGTGGCATATCTGGGCACCGAAGACCTCCGGCAATGTCGCGCTGGAGGACATGTTATTTATTTATTTGGCATGGAGATGGTGTACTTTAAATGTAGCTCTACTTGTTTTTATTTTTCATTCAGACTCAGCTCAGCATTTTGCACAGTTCTCTTGCAAATCACAAACAACTTGTCCTGGATACACTTTCAGATGAACCAAACAAGAAGGCTTGGGAACAACTTCAAGTGAGTGCAAAGCTATACATGGCGCCTATGATATTTCCCCTTTTCTGCAATGCTTGATGCATCCAGTTTGTTTTGTCGAACCTTCTTTAAATTACACACATCTTTCAACTTTGTCATAATGTGATGACAGATATTTGCCAGAATAAAAATGGTCACATTATTGCTTATAATATTGTTTCAACTGTTGGATTGCTTGGTTGCAGGACTTGGAAAATTTGGCATCGAAGCTTCGGTGGTTTGAAATGCAAATCTTTATGATCAGAGCACGTCAGCAAAAGCTGTATGAGGAGCCAGCAAATGTTCAAGAGTTGCACAACCTGCAGGTGAGTTGAAACACAAGATTTTGTTGAATCCATTGTGTACACCAAAGACTTTAGGTTGTCCGCTGAACATGAAGGGGCAATTGTGTGCATTCAATCTTCTATTGATTAATTATCCCAGTTGCCGTCGTTCTTCTAAGCACGTTTTATTTTATTAGCCCGTCCACCTCTCCCCACACCCATGGGAGGCAGGGTTTTGTAATTGTGTGTGTGTGTGTGTGTGTGTGTGTGTGTGTGTGTGTGTGTGTGTGTGTGTGTGTGTGTGTGTGTGTGTGTGTACCCAAAATAACCAAATATCAAATTCAAATCACATTTTGACTTTTGATATCAACAAAGAACCATACTTTTCCATGGGTGAAATTATGTGATGAGATAACTTTCGTGTTGATTTCAAATGATGTTTGTAAAGTTCATTGTAGCACTGTTCAGATCATACAAAGAAAGCAAAACAGAAGATGAGTCCGCCAACTCTCCCCGAATCCCCCTCTTCTTCCTCCTCTCTCGGCCTGCTCTTCCAGTTCCATCCCCAGCGGATTCTTCTTCCTCCTCCCGCATCCCAATGCACCTATTCCATTGCATGACATCACACCTCCATTGCATTTTGCGAAACATATCATGGTTAAAGGCACAACTCATTTTTGTTATGAAAGATGTCCGAGTGAAATAAATACGAGATCACTACGTTCGCCTCACCATGCTTCGTTACAGAGTAACGAGCTTGTTTTAGCTGAGGATAATGACTGCACCTGAGTTGCTGTGTTGTCATGATTTACACCAATCATAATACAAACAATTATTTTGTACAAATTTATTTGTAGTGTTTGTGATATTACATTTTATAAGCAATTTAAGTTGAAGATTTAGGTTGAAGAAAGAAAACATTCAAAAAGGAACTCTTTAGCCCAGTGGGTCCCAAACATTTTTGGTGGCGATCCTGAATACAATCTTGTCCTGGCCCGGCGACCCTAAACGCTGTAATTACCAGTGTTAATTACCTATCATTTTGATACATTATGTTTATTCATATCGTTTAATTGAATGAATTACCAACACATAATGATTTTCAAAGAGTTTATAATTGGACAAAATGAAAAAGAAATTTACATGAAAATTAGACTTTATTACACAATCAAAGGTTTTCTCCGTGGCTGCCGTGAGACTGCTTAATTTTGTGGGTAAGGTCCTCTAACTTTGGTTTATGTTGATAGACAGAGCACAACACAAGCCATGCTGAGGATCCACGTGGTTCCTTGCTTTAGTCTTGATTGCAACAAGACCTGAAAATCCTTGTTCACAGAGATATATTGTTGGAAAAGGGAGAAGAGCTTTTTCAGCCTCCCGAGTCAGAATGGGCTTATCTTCAATTTGGGTCCAAAATTTTGAATACTGGAGCTTTTCAAAGCGTTGCTCTTGCACTTGATTTTCCTGGAGTTCGATGAGTTCTTCTTGAAATCCTGGAATATCTTCTCCGACTTCACTGACGTCCACATTGAACACATTTCTGATCCAACTCTCTTGAGGTCGACGTTTTCTGGAAAATACCTGTCCATTTTTTCCTGAAGGTTCTTCAGATGATCTTCGAAAATACTTTTGACATCAACAAGGGATATTTCCGACGCATCTTCCAGCACAGCACTCAGTTCTGGAAAGGCAGCCGTTTTTCCTCTAGCCAGTTTTTCTCTCCAAAGAGCAAGTTTTTCTTGAATGAGGCAATTTTTTTCACCTATGTCCACCATGGTATGATTACGGCCCTGCATGTCTGAATTCAGTTCATTCAGGTGCATGAAGATGTCACCCAAATAGGCAAGCTTTGCCAGCCAAGCAGCATCTTTCAAACAACTGCCAGTGCATGTCTATTCTCACTTAAATAATTTTCTATTTCAGTTTCTAGTTCAATAACTCTTCTGAGAATCTTCCCTCGAGAGAGCCAACGAATATCAGAGTGGAACAACAAGACCTGGTGATGTGATCCCATCTCTTCACACATTTTATGGAAAATGCGTGAGTTTAAAGCCTTGGCCTTGACAAAATTCACAATTTGGATAGCATTATTGAGAACTACATGGAGGTCCGGTTGCAAACGTCGAGTAGCAAAGTTTTCCCGATGTAAGAAACAGTGAATTATTATGATGTCAGGGTTTTCTGCTTTAACACGAGTAACAAAACCCAAACGACTTCCCATCATAGATGGAGCTCCGTCAGTGCACACAGCCAAGTTATTCAACCAGTCTAGATCATGTTTCTTGAAAAAAAAATGCTCATCATATTAAAGATGTCTTCTCCAGTGGTGGTGCTTGACAGGGCATTGCAGAGAAGAAATTCTTCCAGAATGTCGTTTCCTCCTCTGTACCTTACAAAAACCATAAGTTGAACGTCACCTGCAATGTCTACTGATTCATCCAACTGCAAAAAAAAACATTCCTGCATTTTTCAGTGCCACAATCATTATAACACGTGAATTCCAAACTTAACACAACACAACTATATTATCCACAACTATTCGACTTTAATTACTATTTCAATAATCCTTCATATTATGCCAGTGAAGTAATGACCTTATAACACTGTAATATTTCTTTTTTTGAAACCGTCCCACAACCCTCAGGAACACCCTTGCGACCCTCATTTGGTCCGCGACCATGGGTTTGGGAACCACTGCTTTAGCCCATACGCACTGGAGACTGGAAGTTTGGGACGATTTCACAAAAGTTTGTGCGAGTAGTTCAGTGACGTGAAGGGACGTGACAGACACTGCACATGCATGCGTACCGTATATTAAATACTTGACCTCACCACCATATAATACAAAACACCTCACCACCACATAATTCAAAACACCTCACCACGATGTAATTCAAAACACCTCACCACCACGTAACCCAAAACACCTCACGACCACGTAATTCAAAACACCTCACCACCACGTTATTCAAAACACCTCATCACCACGTAATTCAAAACACCTCACCACCACATAATTCAAAACGCCTCACCACCACGTAATACAAAACACCTCACCACCACGTAATTCAAAACGCCTCACCACCACGTAATTCAAAATGCCTCATCACCACGTAATTCAAAACGCCTCACCACCACGTAATACAAAACACCTCACCACCACGTAATTCAAAACGCCTCACCACCACGTAATTCAAAACGCCTCACCACCAAGTAATCCAAAATACCTTGCAGCCACGTTATTAAAAACACTTCACCACCACAGAAACAAAAGTTTGAGGGAGTAGTCAGTAACAACACAGGCACTGCCCAGATATGTAGATATATAGAGAGATTAAATATATACGAGATCGCTACGCTCGCCTCACCATGCTTCGCTACAGAGGAATGAGCTTGTTTTAGCTGAGGATAATGACTGTACCTGAGTTGCTGTGTTGTCATGGTTTACACCAATCATAATACAAACAATTATTTTGCACAAATGTATTTGTAATTTACGTGGCATTACATTTTATAAACAATTGAAGTTGAAGATTTAAGTTTGTAAAAAATATTTTTTATCCCAAAAAATTTTCACATTTTTTTTTTTCAAACATTTTCAAAAAACCTACCCTGAGGAAACACACACGGGAGAGGTAGGTGCATACCAGAAGTTTGGTATGATTTCACAAAAGTTTGAGGGAGTAGTTCAGTGACAACAACACAGGAAAACACAACACAGACACTGCACAGGTATATATTGTTGCGGATCTCCCGAAGCCCGTGCACGTTACAAAGGGGGAATTAAACCCCTTTTCCCCTTGGGTCTTCGTGTACACAACGCCGAATCGCCACTTCCGCAGCAAGCGTGATAGAGGGTATCGGGTCGACGCCGCACGTACCTTTGACCCACGCTGCCACGAAAACGGGGACCGGACCTTGCACAAGCCACGCTAATCGATTACGCCCGAGTGGTGTGCGTATCACGTGACTCGTGCCGTTACCTTTTATTGAACCCGATTCGAGCTGTTTTATTCGTACTATGCTAGGCCAATTAATGGAAGGGATGGGAACGGTCAAATAAGAGGAAGAACACGATTTATTATAATGTACAAGGATCAGGAGACACAGAGCAGGCACTTAAACAATGTTACCTAAAGCCCAGACAAAGGGCCCTCTCACTCACGCGGGGAATAAGAAGGAAGGAAGTTTGCACGCCAAACACGCCTTGCCGTCAGTCGCTCCGGGACAGCTCGCCCGGCGTGGCCCTCTGGTGGTCACGGCACGTATCAGGGAAACGCAGGCAGGAGGAGATCGCGTGTCTGGTTCAGGTTTCCATTCAGAACAACCAGGTCAGTTTTTCCCCCTGCATGAAAAGCAGCCCAAACGGTCACCCCACCACCTCCAGCTTGGACTCTTGGCACTATACAATCTTCGTTGTGGGCTTCATGCACTTGTCTGCGCATTCGGACGTGGCCATCTTGACGATAGAACAGAAATCTAGACTCGTCTCTGAAGGTCACGTGATTCCAGTGTCCTGGCTGCCATTGACGGTGCTCTCTGGCCCACTGCAATCGGCGCTGGCTGTGTTGTCTGGTCAGGCGTGGCTTTCTCAGGGGACGCCTGGCACGATAGCCTGCTTGAACCAGTCGTTGGTTGACTAGCCTTCTGGATAGAGGCACATTTGTCAGTTGCTGCCACTCAGCCCGAAGCCGATTAGCTGACTTGGTACGGCCATTGCAGACTAACCGGTGCAGCTGGCGATCATCTCTCCTTGTGGTTCTGCGGGGACGTCCTGGCCTCGGTATTGGAGTAGGGACACCCCTCTGAGCATTTCGTTTCACGATCTTTGACACCTGACCTTGAGTGATGCCATACTGCCGAGCAATAGCACGCTGTTTCATGCCAGAATTTCGTAAAGCCACCACTCCATGACAAACAGCATTGTCAAGTTGACGGACCATCTCCAGAGGAAGCGGCAATAAGTTTTGTAGATGTGCAGCAGTTGTTTTCCACTAATACAGAACGCAACAACCCTTATATACCCGATTGTGAAGCCAATCGTCAAGTGTACCTGTCCTTACATTTTGTCACGCCACCTGTGATATAATCCTGTTATTGACTTCTTGCTGCGAAAGACAATCAGTGACATGGTTCTTTCAACAAAGACATCACCGAAGGGTAAAAGAAACTCACCAGATTGATATACCGAGTTCAGAAAGTAAACCCAAGTCAAGATAAAAAAAAATTCCATATTAAATGCCAAGTCTGTATATATATATATTTATTTATTTATTTATATATATATATATATATATATATATATATATATATATATATATATATATATACATATATATATATATATATATATATATATATATATACACAAAGAATTAAGTTAAGCACCCCCCCCGTTTTTTTACAACCTCGCACATTACAAGTTTGTTGTCGTCAAAACAGTGTAATATACCCATGATATTGCTATATTTTCTGGAGAAGTGATATTATGGTCACATAAAAACATAACAATCATGCCGTTTTCAATATTTTATTCTGAATAATTTAAGGTGAAATTTTTTGGGAATTTTAGGCATATTTTCACCTCAATTTAAGTATGGAGCTATAGGTCCATCACGGACAGTGTGGATGACGTTTATGTTTTCTAACGTACAGTCATTGTTCTGAGAAGACCTCTAGCGATCTTTGCGTCAATAACGTGTGTAGGACCCACGTGATCGGATCACTGACTCAACCAATCACTTTTTTTCACTTTGATCACTCAATTTCATCAATGGATAATTGCTAATGTCATACCAATCATTATTTGATCTCACATACCTTAGAATATATGCCAATGTATACATATACACAAAGAATATATATTAGGGGGTGCTTACCTTAATTCGTTGTGTAGGGGTGCTTAACTTAATTCTTTGTGTATATATACATATATACTTTCACTCTGTGTATAATAGATAGAAGAATTTCTATCAAGTTCCTGGAAAAATTGCTCAGGAGATTTGTTTTGCATCTGAACCCACTTGCAATTCAATCCAGGAAGACAAAAAAAAATTTCCCCTTTTTAATGCCATTTTTCCTGCGAGAGTGGGGGGTTAGCCTTGCGGGCCCCATGACAATCATCATGGTTCCCTTTTTGAGGCAATGTTTTCATGGCCGGATTTCCTTCCTGACACCAACCTTTAGTCACCTCTTACGATACACAGCGATACGGTGTACCTATTCTAAACCAGGGCGCACACTGGCACATTCATCTCAGCAAGCTGGTTCTGAATTTGCAGACCTTGGAAGGAAGACAGGCTGAGTCAACCCCCCTGGCGTTAATTCAACGATCGATCGGGATTCAAACTCAGGATCCTTGGATCCCAAGCCAGCACCCTAACTGCTAAGAAAATGTTTTTTTCCCATTTATCAGAGTAACCTAACAAGTTTTTTTTTTTGTTGTTGTTGTTTTTTTGTATACAAGATCGAGACTCGTGAAAGAGCTAACATTAATCACACAAAAAGACAAAGCGACACACAAAACACAAAAAACAAGGGGAGCGGCAGACAAGATGGTGAGAGAGGGGGAAGGACACAAAAGAGAGGGGGAAGAGGGGGAAGGACACAAACACAACATTTGAAAGCAGGGACATCGGGAGGACTTGGGGGGAGGTGGGAGAGGAATAAAACATATGAACACTGCAAGGACTCTGGGGTGAATTACCGGGGGTAGAAAAGATCAAGGTTTTCTATGGGGGAAGATAAGAGATGGTGGTGAACAGCTGTTTTAAAGACCTGGAGGGAGGAGTGGGATTGAAGGGAGTGGGGGAGTTTGTTCCAGAGGCGGGAGAAAAGGGGGATGAAAGAGTGAAGGTGAGCAGAGAGCCAAGACTTTGGCAGTTTAACCATAAGAGGGTTGCAGGCAGATCTTGTGCGACCTGAAGGAATATTGGGGGGACAGAGCACAGAGAGAGCTGGGGGAGCAAGGCCGGAGAGGAGTCGGTAGAAGACAGAAAGACCACCAACCTGCCTGCGGTGAGTGAGTGAAAGGCCCTCGGTGTTGACTACATCGCAGGAGATTCCAATGATTATGAAAGCTTTGGCCTCAACAGCTTGCAGCCGAGCAAGGTGTGAGGCAGGAGCACCAGCCCAGAGGGGGGAACAGTATTCCATTGAGCTGCAGATGAAAGCCTTGTATGTGGTGAGGAGCTCAGGTGTGCCAAGGAAGGACTTCGCACGACGGAGGATGCCCAGTCGGCGACTGGCTTTGGAGGCCAGCTTGGAAATGTGGTTTTCCCAAGAAAGATCATGGCAGATAGTGAGACCCAAAAGCTTGAGCGACAGAACTTCTTGGAGAGGATTGTTGAGAAAGTAGATGGGAGGGTTGTCCAGTCGGTCCTTTCGGAGAGACATTGTAAGAGTGTGAGATTTGTCAGGATTGAAAGACATGTTCCACTTGTTTGACCAGTCTGTGATTTTGTCCAGGTCTGCAGAGAGTGAGGAGGCTGCAGACTTCCGATCTGAGGGATGAGGAATGGAGCGACAGAGAGTAGAGTCGTCAGCAAAGAGATAGAGAGGATTTTCAAGAGAGTCAGAGAGATCATTGATGAAGACCAGAAAAAGCACAGGGCCCAGAACACTACCTTGGGGAACTCCAGCCTGAACAGGAAGAGGAGATGAGAGAAACCCATTCAGGGCCACACGTTGACTACGACCAGAGAGGAAGTCCGCCAGCCATGCGTGGAGATTTCCATGGATACCAAAGGAGGAGAGTTTGGTGAGCAGAGCAGGGTGCCAGACCGTATCGAAGGCACGTGAAATGTCAAGGGAGACAGCTCTAATTTCCTGTTTGGCGTTGAGGACCTCCATCCATTGTTGAGAAAGCAGAAGCAGCATGTCCAGAGTAGAGTGACCAGGTCTGAAACCAAATTGATGATCAGAGATCAAGCCATTGGAGAAGAGGAAAGATTTAATATCTGAAGCAATGATGGATTCCATGACTTTGCTGATAATTGGGAGAAGGCTGATTGGTCTGTAGTTGCTGGGATCTGTTTTTGCACCTTTTTTGTGCAAAGCGGTGATGTTGGCTGATTTCCAAGCAGATGGCAGATGACCTTGAGCAAAAGAGAGGGTGAAGAGAACAGAAAGAGGGAGTGAAAGAGCAGAAGAACATGATTTTAGGACCCGTGGGCTGATGCCGTCAGGACCAGTTGCAGAATCAGAGTCGAGGGTTGACAGAAACTTTTCCACCTTGTCAGGAGGAAAGGACACAGAGTCCAGGAGCAGCTGGGTACGACTGGGTACGGTGGGTACAGAGAGGGATGGGTTTGGGACACAAGATTTAGAGGCAAACACAGAGTTGAGGCATTCAGCTTTTTCACGTGCGGAGTCGGCCGTTAAGCCGTTTGAGGTGAGGGAGGGGATGGAGGGGGAACAAACACCAGAAACAGATTTGACCAGACGCCACCAGGATTTGGAAGAGGGAGACAGATAAGAGAGTTCGGTCTTGAGAATGGTGAGATATTGTTTCCTGGCTCTCCTGAGGGTGGACACACACTTGTTTCGGGCTTTGTGAAAGGAAATGAGATTTCCTTCCGTTGGATTTGCTTTCCAGGAGACGAAAGCAAGTTGTTTCAGGGCAACAGCCTCACCACAAGATTCCGTGTACCATGGACGGGAGGAAGGGTATGACAACTGAAGACGAGATGGTATAAATCTGTGCATGAGAGAGAGCAATTTACTTTGAAAGAAATCCCAGGATGAGTTGATGTCAGAGGCGGTAGAGATGGGAGACCAGTCCAGATGATTGATGGCTGCTTGAAGACCGTGCCAGTTGGCCTGAGTGAAATGCCAGACTCGTCGACGCTGAGGAGGCTCTCTGAGAATGGTCAGAGAGATGTCCACTTTGACAAGCACATGATAAGATGAGCCGATTGGAGCAGAAGAAGAGCAGCAGACATTTTCAGGGAAGTTTGTCATAACCAAATCCAGAAGAGAAGATGCTCCGTTGACTGAGATCCGGGTCGGGAAATTGACAGATTGTGTCAGTCCCAGTGAGTCGCAGAAGTCCTTTGCTGAAGAGCCATGGCTGGTGAGAGAGGTACCCACACCCAGCCAACTGGCATGGTGACAATTGAAATCACCACATATGAGGAAGAGAGAGTTGGGATGGGTAGATAGAAGTTGGTCCATATTATCAGACAGTGAGATGTAGATGGAGTCATCGCTGTTTGGTGGACGGTACAACACACATATGAACAAAAGGTGGGAGCGAAGGGGAAGCCGTAGCCAAAGGTATTCCTGGGGGTGAGGTGGAGAGAGGGCAGTGGAGGGCGAGTGAGGAAGAGAGTTTTTTATAAAGATAGCAACCCCACCTCCAGGACGAGGCTCAGGTCTATCATACCGGAGGAGGGAGTAACCTGGGAGAGATACCAAGGCATCAGAGACATCATGAAGGAGGAAAGTTTCTGTTAAGCAGATCACATCTGGTTTGTCAGAAGCAACCTGTATGGAGAGGTCAGTCAAGTTTGAGCGAAGGCCCCGGATGTTTGAGGTCCATACCGTTAATGAAGAGGAAGGGGGAGCATCGGGTCCAGAACAGGGGGGGGGAGGGGTAGGGTAAGATGTGGATGAGGAGGAAGAGGTAGGGAGAGCTGTTGAAGGTGTGTCAGAGATTTCAGAGATTTCAGAATAGCTTGGAGAAAGGGAAGAATGGGGCGGACAAAAGGTTTGATGGAGATTGGGTGAGGCACAGTGAGGTGTTATTTGAGGAGGGGGAAGAGCGAGGCAGAAGGTTTGGGGAGATGAAGGTGAAAGTTGGAAGGGGGAAGAAGCAGGAAGGATGCTTTGAGGAGGAGGGGTGAGAGGGGAGTCTAGGAGGGGAGGAGCGAGGGAGAGTCTCGGAGGGAAGGGGCAAGGGGGGAGATTTGAAAGGGATGGGTGATGGGGAGGATTTGGAGGGGAGGGGTGAGATTGGATTTTGAAAAGTGTACGATTCATGGGAAACGAACATTTTTTGCAAAATGAGTTTCTTGTGATTTTCGAGTCAAAAATACGTTTGAGGACACTGGAGGAGGGGTGGAGTTCTGGATACTAACAAGTATACTAACTGCTTTCAAGCAGCTTAAGATAATCAAATTGTAACAAATTAACCACTTGATATAACACACTACAAATATTTTTCTTCTTTGGTGTGAAGCACAATGCTGCAACGAGAATCATTGGCTGATGGAACGGCTGTGCTGCTAATGCAACACCCTCTGTAGGCTAGGGCCGGAATTTGTAACTTGTTCAGGGTGCCGACGATAGCTTGCCTACTCTTCGTGAAGGACACCGTGGGTTTGTCGTGAAGGACATTTAATGTCCACTACCTAACGGCGGCAGATGGGACTCCCTGTCTAACGTCCATCAGAGGGACTAAACACACATTGATGAATCTCTGCGAGACGCGAAGTGATCGTTTGTAGGTGGGCCGAGATTCAAACCCAGGCTAGATGGCTCAGAGAGAGGCACGTGCGCGTACCTCTCGACCATCCTGCCAGCCCAGTGCATGGATAACCACCAACCTCTTGTAAATGATATGATGTAAGCTCATAATGCAGTCCATGGTACTGAAACAGAGTCAGATGTTTTGATAATAATGAGAATCAGAATATTTATTTATGTATAGGTCTTGGTTGGAAGATGAGCATTTCCAAAATCTGGAGACTGCTGAGTAAAGCATGAGGCTTGACAAGCTTGATTAAGCTTTATTTTATTTAAACACAGATCCTGGTGGAATATTGTTTTACTGACACCAATCTACACATTGAAAGTTCTTCAGCAAGGTCTCTCATTTATATTTCAAGGTCTTGTATCACATGGGCGTTCACTTTGGATGATGATGATGATGTTTAAGGACCTGCCACTCACCAAAATGCTTATTATTACTCCCTATAATGACCTGATTGAAATCATCTTTCTACCAAACTTGGTACAAGTATAGACTGCAGAAAAAAGATGAACTGATTAGATTTTGGGTGCAAAAGTTCAAATGTTATGCACCTTTAATTGACGATCATTTTGCAGACCATATCCTGAGTTATAAACATCTGATGCTGTCTCTCTTCTACTTTTCTCTTTTCTCTCTCGTGCTCTCTCTCATGTTCTCTCTCTCTGATGTGACCTTTAATTGAGATCAAACGTAACTGTGGGTGGACATCTTATGTGAGCAGAGGCATATCCATCGAGGCATTTGTATCAAAATTCTGCTTTTTAGTTCCATCAGAAACCATCATCAGCGTCATCATGTGCTGCAGATATGTGATTATTTTGAAGAAATGTAATGTAAATTCTTTGAAAAATTCCCATCATTAAATGCTTACAACACCAACCTCTATCTTTGTTCTGGTATGTAATGTAAATTCTTTGAAAAATTCCCATCATTAGATGCTTACAACACCAACCTCTATCTTTGTTCTGGTACATGTCTGCATGACTAGATGCATTTCTGCATGAGTTATCTGCTGAACACGTGGTATTAACCGCGTGCTAAGTTTGGATACTATGCTGCATTTACCCACAGTTATATTGTATGACTTCATCAAAAATAAATAAAACCATCAAGCAAATTTGATAACTATTGATGTTCTTTCGGAATAAGTTGTACAATATTGAAATCGTGTTTGTGTGTCGGCTTTTTCCTGGTACATCTCCTCCCTTGTAGTCACTATGGTGATGTTTGGATAAGCAGCAAAAGGAAAAATATGTATTAAAGTATTGCTCCAAAGTGCAACTTCACATTTTTTTTTGTGGCAGGCCATTTTGGACGAACTGCAGGGTCTTGTGTCTGCACACCGGCCTGCGCTGAGCAAGCATCACGTTGCAGAGTCTCGTTATGAACAGGCGCTGAGTGATATGACAGAACTGCTATGTGCTGGAGAAGACAAGATGGCCTCCACATGTAGCGTTGACAAGCCCCAAGGATTGGCAGTATGGCTGAAACAGCACAAGGTGCATATTAAGTGATTTACCTTCCTTCCTCTCGATTTTTGTTCAGTAGTGACCCCTGTGCTGATGCTGTTTCAGTCTGGGCGTTGTACTCAGTTTCATTAACTTCATTGCTGCAACAAGATACCCTCCGCCAGCTGTGAATTTGGTGTAAAAATAAATATATAGTTTGTTTGTTGTAACTTGTTATATTTGAACAAAAAATATTCTCCGTTTTTCTTTTTTTATCCATAATCGAGGCTTGTGGAAAAGCTAGAGCAGAAGGGAAGAGAACAAAATGGAGACACACCAACAGCAGAGTAAAATTGAGAGAGATCAAGGGAAGGGGAGAAGGACACATGGGGGTGAACAATTTGACAAAAGCTGAATGAAACAGCAAGAAGAGGAAGGCGAAAGCAGGAATGAAACAGAAAAAAAGCAAACCAACCGACAACTACAAACAAAAAGAGGTGATGGAGGAGGAGAGGGGGGGGGGGGGGGGCGGAATCACAATAACCTGGAAAAAAGAGTGTTTGGGAATGGGGTCATTTGGGGTAGAAGAGATCAAGGGTATGGATGGGGGTTGACCTGAGGTAGTGGTGAACAGCTGTCTTGAAGCCATGGAGGGAAGAATGGGACTCAACAGACTTGTAATTTGGTTCCGCAGGTGAGAGAAAAGAGTAAAAAACGAGTGGAGGTGAGTTTTGGGAGTTTAACAAGAAGAGGGGTTACTTCCAGAATGTGTGCACCCTGCAGAAACCTGGGAGAGACAGAGCTGAGAGAGGGCAGCGGGTGCAAGACCAAAAAGGAGGTGGTGGAATAAAGAGAGGCCACTAACCCGCTTGCAATGCAAAAGTAACAGGCTGAGACACACATTGTCAAAAGTTCAGATTGGCCAAATAAAGACCTTGCACGATGAAGAATGCCCAGTTGGTGGCTGGCTTTTAAACCATCTTGGAAATTTGGTCTGCCCAAGAAAGATAATGACTGATGGTGAGGCCCAAATTTTGAATGACTTCACCTCTTTAAGTGTTTTGTTTAGGAAGTTGATGGGAGGGTTTGCCAGACGGTCCTTTTGGAGAGACAGGGTGAGTGTGTGATTTGTCGGGGTTGAAAGACATATTCCAAGTGTTGGACCAGCTCCTGATTCTATTGCGGTCTACAGAGAGGGGAGAGACCCAAAAGACCCTTTATAACCATAAGACCATCAATCACCCTTATATAACACTTTAGGACCCTTAGACCTTGTAGACCCTATATATACCCCATTAGTCCCCAAATACCTCATATACCCCGTTAGACCTTTTATCTGAGGGATTTCTGCAATAACACTTTAGCGCCACGAGTTATAATCAAAAGGCCCCCATTGGTCAACCACATCAGTACTAAGCTAATGCAAAAATAGAATTAATATGCAAAATATAATTAATTAATTAATTACAAAATATAATTCATTTCAGTTAATGACGTTTGGAAAAGTGCCACGTGGAATAGAAAAAGTGCCACGTGGAATAGAAAAAGTCCCACGTGGAATAGAAAATGCCCCATGTGGAATAGAAAAAGTCCCACTTGGAATAGAAAAAGTCCCACGTGGAATAGAAAAAGTCCCACGTGGAATAGAAAAAGTCCCATCGGGAATAGAAAAAGTCCCATCGGGAATAGAAAAAGTGCCACGTGGAATAGAAAAAGTCCCACGTGGAATAGAAAAAGTCCCACGTGGAATAGAAAAAGTCCCACGTGGAATAGAAAATGCCCCATGTGGAATAGAAAAAGTCCCACTTGGAATAGAAAAAGTCCCACGTGGAATAGAAAAAGTGCCACGTGGAATAGAAAAAGTCCCATCGGGAATAGAAAAAGTCCCATGTGGAATAGAAAAAGTCCCACTTGGAATAGAAAAAGTCCCACGTGGAATAGAAAAAGTCCCACGTGGAATAGAAAAAGTCCCATCGGGAATAGAAAAAGTCCCACGTGGAATGGAAAAAGTGCCACGTGGAATAGAAAAAGTCCCACGTGGAATAGAAAAAGTCCCACGTGGAATAGAAAAAGTCCCACGTGGAATAGAAAAAGTCCCACGTGGAATGGAAAAAGAGCCACGTGGAATGGAAAAAGTCCCACGTGGAATAGAAAAAGTCCCACGTGGAATAGAAAAAGTGCCACGTGGAATGGAAAAAGTGCCACGTGGAATGGAAAAAGTCCCACGTGGAATAGAAAAAGTGCCACGTGGAATGGAAAAAGTCCCACGTGGAATAGAAAAAGTGCCACGTGGAATAGAAAAAGTCCCACGTGGAATAGAAAAAGTCCCACGTGGAATGGAATAAGTGCCACGTGGAATAGAAAAAGTCCCATGTGACAAAGAGACAAGTCCCACGTGACAAAGAGACAAGTCCCACGTGACAAAGAGACAAGTCTCACGTGACAAAGAGACAAGTCCCACGTGACAAAGAGACAAGTCCCACGTGACAAAGAGACAAGTCCCACGTGACAAAGAGACAAGTCCCACGTGACAAAGAGACAAGTCCCACGTGACAAAGAGACAAGTCCCACGTGACAAAGAGACAAGTCCCACGTGACAAAGAGACAAGTCCCACGTGACAAAGAGACAAGTCCCACGTGACAAAGAGACAAGTCCCACGTGACAAAGAGACAAGTCCCACGTGACAAAGAGACAAGTCCCACGTGACAAAGAGACAAGTCCCACGTGACAAAGAGACAAGTCCCACGTGACAAAGAGACAAGTCCCACGTGACAAAGAGACAAGTCCCACGTGACAAAGAGACAAGTCCCACGTGACAAAGAGACAAGTCCCACGTGACAAAGAGACAAGTCCCACGTGACAAAGAGACAAGTCCCACGTGACAAAGAGACAAGTCCCACGTGACAAAGAGACAAGTCCCACGTGACAAAGAGACAAGTCCCACGTGACAAAGAGACAAGTCCCACGTGACAAAGAGACAAGTCCCACGTGACAAAGAGACAAGTCCCACGTGACAAAGAGACAAGTCCCACGTGACAAAGAGACAAGTCCCACGTGACAAAGAGACAAGTCCCACGTGACAAAGAGACAAGTCCCACGTGACAAAGAGACAAGTCCCACGTGACAAAGAGACAAGTTCCACGTGACAAAGAGACAAGTCCTACGTGACAAAGAGACAAGTTCCATGTGTCACAGAGACAAGTTCCACGTGACAAAGAGACAAGTCCTACGTGGCAAAGAGACAAGTCCCCTGTGGAAAAGAGACAAGTTCCATGTGTCAAAGAGACAAGTCCCATGTGTCAAAGAGACAAGTCCCATGTGGCAAAGAGACAAGTCACACGTGACAAAGAGACAAGTCACACGTGACAAAGAGACAAGTCCTACGTGGCAAAGAGACAAGTTCCATGTGTCAAAGAGACAAGTTCCACGTGTCAAAGAGACCAGTCCCATGTAGCAAAGAGACAAGCGCCATGTGACAAAAAGGCAAGTCCCACCTGGCAAAGAGACAAGTCCCATACGTCGACATACTTACTGTATGTACAACATGATGTTTCAAAATATTGTGGATGGATTTGGACGAAGCTTGGTGGACTGGTTGCATGTTTGAGAAGGCCGAATTGATTCGATTTTGGTGAAGATCTGGATTCGGATCGGGATACAAGAAATTTTAAAGTGATTGTTCGCCGTTGAGAAATAGGACCAAAAATAATATATAGCACGATGTCTCAAAAACCTGTGGATGGGTTATGACAAAACCTGGTGAATTAGTTGGTTAGGTGACAAGAACAAGCTGGTTCGATTCTGGTTCAGGTTCAGGTTGAGATGCAGATCCGGCCTATCAATGGGATACAAATCGTAAACCTTTCAGCCTGGCAGAGGAATTCTCTCTACTCTCTTGTTATTTAAGAGACATGTTGGTTGTCAGAGGGTGAGCAGAAATTGCTGTAAAGACTACGATAAAAGTAGCTTGGAGTAAATGGAAAGAGTTTGGAGGTATCTTAACAAACAAGTACAGTTCTCTCCATAAGTATTGGAGCAGTGAAGTGGAATTTGTTATTATTGCTATGTACTCAATAAATTTGGATTTGAGATCAAAAGATGAATTTTGAGCAAGAGTACAGAAGCTCAGCTTTTATTTATTTGTACTTCTATGCATATCTGTTTTACCATTGTACAACAACATCACTTTTGATGCTCAGTCCCCCCATTTTAGGTAAGCATAATATTGGAACAGATTAACTTAAAGTAAATTAAAGTAGTAAAGCAGTATTTGGTTCTACAGTACCTGTCCATGGTCGGGTTGTCGGCGACTAAACAGGCTCCCTTACCTGGGCTTGCCTGGTTGAGGAGGATGAACGACTCACCCGGCAAAGATCAAAAACAAGACTTGTTAATGGTGGAGGAACTCTTCATGATCCATGTCACTAACTCACTGCAACCCAACTTTCCCTCCAGTCTTTTTGCATTGCTTGCCACTGTGCACAGGGCACGTTGGGTGAATTATGTGCAGCAGAAGACGGGGTGTTTTCTGCATCACTTTAAACAAATTATAGCGCAGGTGTCATGGTCATCATCATCGGCTGTCATGACACTGACGATGACTCAACCCATGACGATTGCTGCAGATTTCAACTGAAGCATTAATATCTTGCTGGAGGCCAAGTGTGTCAAATTAAATTTGAATCTGACATTTGCAGGTGAAAGATTCGTAAGTCTTTATTATTTGATTGTGTCTTTCACAGGAGTTCTTCCAGGGATTGGGGCACTTAATGTTAATGGTGGATAAGCTTGCTGATCGTTCATCTTCAAGCTGCCAACAGCGCCTGGATCCTCGACGAGCTGAGCTGATGAGCCAAGCATCCAGTTTGCTTGCGCAGTCGCAGGAGCAAGGCAGGGAGCAACAGCAAGTTTTGCAGGTAGTTGCATTACATAAAACAATAGCTTCTAATGAGGAACAAATGGAAAATTTGGGCTGATGATTGTACTTTCACTAAACTTTGATATGTTTCTATGTGAGGATGAAATTACCACCAAATATCGGCTATATTGTATGTGCTGCAGTAAGTAGACTTCGCAAAGGTTGACAGATATCTGTTTTCCTGGTCCGTGTGGCACTCATTTCTTACAGGCCTGGGAAGACATTGAGGAGGAATACAAAACTCTGAGCCAGATGCTTACAGGCATGGAGGCTTTGGTTCCAAGTGATAGGGTGCAAGAAGAAACAGAACAGGAGATTATGGATCACATCAATATTTACCAGGTACAATGTCAGGCGAAGTGTTGTATGTTGTACCAACACACAATAAGTGTCAAGTTATTGTGTTACATTCACTCAGAAAATGCTGTTATAGTGTGATGGTATGATCATCAAGATCATTCGGGTAGCAGGGTCGGTGTTTTCAGCTACCTCAGGGAGTGATGTCCCTGCCTATGCGAGTCCCGGGCTCAGCTGGCTCCGGCTGACAGTACCTTGTGTGGGACCCTTGTCCAGGGTAACGGATCCTCACTGCCTTGTTGGGAAAGCGTCTTTAGGCTAAAGCTATGAGAAGGACACTCAGATATCAAACTGCACCTGTAGGTCAGCCTTGGCAGCGCTACATCGTGGATAAATGTGTCCATGAAAGTCAGTGGTGGCACCAATTTAGGCATCACTGCGCAGCATCTGCAGACAGCTGTGTCTACTTTGGACATCAAGGACAGCCGTCATCATACTGATGACCTGGCCAGTCTGCTGCACCTATGTGCATCAGCCTTCACGTTGCATTTACTGCACCTGCAGCCAACGATGCTCATAGGAATAGAGAGTGGGAGAGGGATCGCACACATATCTATCACTTTAATATCTTCTCTGTGCAGGTTTTGATGATGATAATGACAAAATATTCGTTGAAAGCGACGACTCACACCATCATCATCATGATCATCTGAAGAGGTATTGTACATCTTGTGGTCAGTTTGTGTTACTGAACTTTACTTTATTTCCTCCATTTTTGATCCTGAAACCACAGAATCTGAAGTCCAGCCTGGAACAAAGTCAGCCAAGGTTGCAGCGTTTGCTTGAATCAGGCCGAAACCTTCAGGGCACGACTAAACATTATCTGCCAGATTCTCATCTGGTGGATCTGGGTGAGCGCTGGCTAGCCTGCTCAGCCTTAGTGACAACAGAGCTTCATTGTCTACAAAACATGCTCCATCACTGGGTCAGGTGAGAAGAGGTCGTACTCATGTTGATGCAGCCCCACATACAGTGCGGTATTCCATCTGCGTAGTATATCATGTATAAGCATATATAATCAGTCATATATAATCATAGTCATAGTCATAGTCATAGTCATAGCATATATAATCCCTCCCCATCTTGTCTCCCACTCCCTTTATCTCATGTTATATGTGTCAGTTTGTATTTTTGTGATTAATGATAGTTCTTACACGAGCCTTGATCTTGTATACAAAAAAAGTCCAATACTGTCCAAAATCCTAGGGATCCTAGGATCCTGAGTTCGAATCCCGGTCGATCGCTGAATTAACGCCAGGGGGGTTGACTCAGCCTGTCATCCTTCCGAGGTCGGCAAATTGAGTACCAGCTTGCTGGGATGAATGATCACGGTGTGTACCCCGGTTTAGAATAGGTACACCGTATCCCTGCGCATCGTAAGAGGCGACTAAGGGTTGGCGTCAGGAAGGGCATCCGGCCATAAAACCATTGCCTCAAACAGGGAACCATGATTGTCATGGGGCCCACAAGGCTAACCCCCGCTCTAGCGGGGAAAATGGCCTTAAAACGATCATTCATTCATTCATTCATTCACTGTCAGAATATCTTGTACAACTAATCTTGTTGAATTAATTCCACACTTTTATCAAAACTTTCACTACTGTTTTTGTTTTGTTTGATATAATTCAAAAAATGGTGTCAGCTTGCTTATGAGGCAGATGTTTTGTACCACATAGGCCTTTTCTCAAAGAATGTTTACATATAACATCTCCATGTTATTTAGGCAAAATGGCAGAATTTTTTTTTATCAGAGTGTCTCTTCTTACTCCATTTCTTTCCAATCTCCCCTTTTCTTTCCTCCTTCCTAAAGTATTATTTCCTCTCCTCTATCCTTCCTTTTATCACTATTCCATATAATATATTTCCTTCCAAGCTCTACTGATGGAAAACATTAACTGAAAGTTTTTGCCATCTCCAAATAATTTACTTAATCAAAAGTGATTTTTCTATCTATCATTACCCTTCATTTAACTTTTGCAAACTTTGCTAGGATGCTAGAATCTGCACTGTGCAAGAAAGAGAGCAACCATAGGAAATAAATGTCCATTGAGGTATGATATTCCTGCCCCACGTCTGTGCTTGCCTAGTTTCCAAAAGGAATCGGCTGAGCTGGAACACTGGCTCAAGGAGGCTCAGACCCATGTGACTTTCTGGCAGGAAGAGATTGTGAATGTTTCTTTGAACCCACAGGACCTCAGGACATACCTCACAGAGTTACTGGTAAGTCTTTAGCTGTGTTTATGAGAATTTTCTGAGGAACTAGTTTGTTAATTTTTTTAGTAAAACTTTTTTTTATAGCAATTTGATAAACGCAAGACTGCACGATAAATATAGATGCAAGACTGGACGGAATCAGTGAAGTCAAGCAGGTGACTCCGCATTCTCTGAGCACTGATAATTACCATACTGCTATCTTTCACATCTCCAAATGGGTGCCGGTTGTTGGGCCCTGGTGTTGGGCTAGCGGCTAGGGTGCCGGCTTAGGATCCTAGGATCCTGGGTTCGAATCCCGGTCGATCGCTGAATTAACGCCAGGGGGGTTGACTCAGCCTGTCATCCTTCCGAGGTCGGCTAATTGAGTACCAGTTCACTGGTAATTCCCTGCTTGTCGTTAAAGGCGGCAAAAAGGGTTGGCGTCAGGAAGGGCATCCGGCCGTAAAACATTGCTTCAAAAAGGGGACCGAAAAACAACAACAACCACGGTTCCCGAAAAAGGCCAATCCCCGCTTGCGGGGAAAAATGGCCTCTAAAGGTGGTTTTATCTTTCACATGTCACATTGCTGACGGAGGTGTATTGAACTCAGTGTGGATATTTAGAATGGTGGACGGTAACACTTTAATATCTGCCAGTATTGATCTTTGTATAGGTTGCATTACCATGTTCAATAAAATTGTATGTAAAACTTTTGGAATGACCCTTGTATACAATGATCTTTTACAATTATGAAAACTTCTCCTTGAAAAGGTCAGTCATTGTTACTCCTCCAAAATGATGAATTCAGTCTTGGTATGTTAAGCCAGGCCCTGCAATCTCAATTCATGCACTGCTCCCTTGGCATCATTTTACATATGCTGATGGCATATTGTCTGTGATATATTTGCCATCTTGCTGAATTTTAGGTAGAAAAAGAGTTTCAATATCAATAAAAGTATCAATTTGATTTAAAATTTTTATTTTTTTTATCATTGTTACAGTTTTATATAGTGATTTAAAAGGTAATAGCACATTGCAACTTGTGCTGAAAATGAATCAAGAGCACCAAGGATTGTACTGAGATCGTCACTGAGCCTAAGTCCAGGTGCCTCATTAACAACCACCAGATGCTGCCTCGTAATCAGCCGCTAGAGGCTGCCTCATTAATTATCGATGGACATTACCCCAACCATACTTTGCTTGCTTATTTTGATAAATATATGAAGTTCAGGTTGTGCACTGGACTGCTTGCTTGCGGTACCAACGTATTTTCAGGTATAATTTAGAATGTGTATTTTTTCCAAATATTTTTAGAGTTTTATAAGCATAGATAATTTTCAATTAATTTTTCTCATTCTTTCCAGGAGCTTTCCATGGATATGGAGGAGAAGAGCACTCTGAAGACATCTGTTCAGAAGTATGGTAGTCATTTACTTCAGCTAAAGAAGACAAACCTGGTGTGGCTGAAGGAACGGCTCGGGGATCTTGATGGCTGTTGGATCAAACTTCTTGCTATTGTTCCAAAGCTTAAAGAAAAGCTATACCAGGTGACTCAAAATGACATTAATTTTGTTGTGCAAGCCTTGGTTCAAATGTTGTTTTGAGTGACCCCACCTGTTCACCCCTTCTCCCCATTGCCCCCCCCCCACCCCACCCACCCACAATGAGCAACACAATGAGCCAACTGCCCTTTTCAGGACTTACTGATTGTTGCACCTTTCAAGACTCTTAGAATCACACCTACCCCTCCCCCCCGCCCCCCATTTTATTTGGACCCATGTAAGCCCTCCAGATTACGTGCGAGTGAGCGAGGGGTCACAAGCAGACCCTGCCTTCTTTTCTCCTCTCCCTGTCCCTCTTTCTCCTCTTGTTTCCTGGAATGACTGTGGTGCTCGTTTGCATTTGTGACAAGTGACTGATTAAGAGGGGGTTATGTGCATTCTATAAGGATTTCTCGATAGTGAGACTGCTTGCATATACTTGCTCTTTGTTAAATCATTACAAAGCTTTTTCCAAACTGTCAGATTGTCAGCTCCTATTGGTTAAGAATGGTGTGCAGTAATAGGGAGGTCGTCCCTGCCATTCTGACATGGATAGCCATTGGCCGGCGTGTCCACCTACGGTAATGCGAGGTCGTATTTGATCAAGGTGGCACATCGGAAAGCACAGTCAGTCCTCATCTGGGGTTATTAAATTGCTGAGAAGACAAAGTGGGATTGGACGCTGGACCTTACCTAAATTAAGCATCTCAGGTGACGTCGTCTTCAGCATCTTTGGCCAGGAAGTAGATCCGAGAACTCCTCTCACAATTCCTACCAGAGGCGAATCCGTTACAATATCAAGGACCCTTTCAGCTAAAAGTTTAATAAAAACTGGCGGATTTCACAAACCAAAATGAAGAGATGATTTATAGATTTATAAAATGGAGGCAAAATTAGTTTTGTTTTTTCACATTTCCTTTCAAATAATTTCTATTTCATCTTTCAGACAAATTCATGGCAAACATTCTTGTGATGCTTTTGTTTTAGTTGTTGTTCAAAGGTACAATCGAATATGTTGCCATTCACAATCCACTGCAGATATGTATTTGTACATCTTATTTTAGGATTGTGGAGTTTTTCTCAAACGTTATTATCATTACTGTGCCTGCTGTTGGCTAAATGCTTAAGGTGGCAGGCTTGAGATCTTAGGGTCCTGAGGTTTAGCCCCTGTCGTGCCGTTGAAATAACACCAGGTGGGTTGACTCAGCCTGTCATCCTTCCGAGGTCGGCAAATTGAGTACCAGCTTGCTGGGATGAATGATCACGGTGTGTACCCCGATTTAGAATAGGTACACCGTATCCCTGCGCATCGTAAGAGGTGACCAAGGGTTGGCGTCAGGTAGGGCATCCGGCCATAAAAACATTGCCTCAAACAGGAAACCATGATTGTCATGGGGCCCGCAAGGCTAACCCCAGCTCTAGCGGGGAAAATGGCCTTAAAACGATCATTCATTCATTCATTCATTCTTATTGGTAATAAGGGGGCATTGCATCAGCGGCACAGCTGCACCTCCAGAAAATGATGCAACCACAAGCTGCATACGAAACACCACCACTGTCATTACTGTAAAATATAACAAAGATAAAGTTCAGCTTCATTGGATAAGTGGGGGAAGGGAATTTTTTTTATAGTTGATTACTTATTTTACAAGAAGGATACCCAATGTTCTCCTCAACTCAGGATTGCTCACATGAACATCTGGGATGAGGCAGATCAAATGTTTGGAGAAAATGACCGTACAAAGCGCTATCAATTGAAAATGCAGTTGAAAGCATTCTTCGAGAAAACGTGTGATTCCAAGTGTTGATAAATAGCCCTGGGTAGGCTGACGGTCATCTCTTGAGGTTGTAGTTTAGACCACTGATGATTTTGGGGACCTCCCCCCAGGCCCCCCTCCCACCCCTTGGGAGCTCCCCTTTGGGAGGTAAAAATACCTGGGAGGCCTGCTGAAACAAAATTGAAACATTTAAGACTGGGAAATCCTGCAGACCATCTAGTTGAATGGCTGTATCTGGTTTCACAGCAATCGGTTGGTAAATAAGGGATAAGTCGAGATCCAAAGTTTGGGAAGTAACCCCTCCACCCCCTTTCTCCCTGCGAGCCCAAATGATCCGAATTCGAAAATTTTGAAATACAAAAATCCAAGACCGAGCGATCCTGCTGACCATGGAGTCGAGGGTTGTATCAGATTTCAGAGCAATCAGTTGGTAAATAAAGGACAAGTAGGGATCTGAATTTCCAGGGGTTGACCTCCCTAGGAGAGTCCATGATCCAAAATCGAAAAATTGAAGCCTGAGCGATTGTGTGGGCCATCGAATAGAATGGCTTTATCGAGTTTCAGATAAATCGGTTGGTAAATAAGGGATGAGTAGGGATCCGAAGTTTGGGAGGTATCACTTCATAAGAGAGATTAAACTAATAGTCCTATTGATAAATGCACAAAAACATCATGATGGTTAAATGCCGATGCGATGCCCCAATATCCTGGTCAATGGACATGCTAGATAGAAAAATATAGTGATTGAGCTGCACGTTTGGAGAATTGAAAGAAAATAGTTAATACAAGTCAGGAGACGACGATGGTTCACGAGCGAGCGGTATTCAATGACAAAGGTCAAAACCGACATTGAAAATATATAAATAGGAATGTATTCTCTGTTATGAGACTAGTTAGCTACACAATACCGAAACTTCGGTTCGATTCCGACAACTTTGAAAATTTGACCTTTGTGACCTTGAAATGTCAAAACGAAGGTTGCTGACCTTGAAATGAGATAGAAAATAATGTATAATCATTTATGAGGTTAGTTAGCTACACAATACCGAAAATTTGGTTCGATTCCGACAACTTTGAAAATTTGACCTTTGTGACCTTCAAAGGTCGTCGAAGATTCTGAAATTTGTTGGAAAACTTGTATTTCATGATGTATGTGATAATATAAGATCATGTATGACATTTCACCCTATCAGGAAGCGAACAATGTAATAAAACCATCAAAAATCGACTTTTCTAAATTTTGTGACCTTGTGACCTTGACCTTGGGGCGAAAATTAAAAATCGAGCTCCGTGGGGCTAGACACATGACATTGGCCTAACCAAATACCGAAACCCCTGTCAGATTCCACCAAACCCCTCGGAGAAGATGTAGCTTGAACTCGATTACCCCCTAAAAAGACATCTTTTTTGGGCGTGGCTCCGCCCACAATGGGCGCAATACGCCCACTCTAGGCAGATCATGATATCAACCTCCCACCCAAGTTTCATCAACATCGGATGGTATCATCGGGTAGTTATGCTGCGGACAGACAGACACACAGACACACACCCATGACGAATATAGTGGTCACTCTGTTTGATAACTCGTGAACCAATATTTATAATTACAAATTTCCTGGGTTGGCACGATGGCCCAGAGGTACACACACTCATTTCGAAGCTGTCTCGCCTGGGTTTGAATCACGACCCGGCTATAAACTGTCATCCTGCTGTTTCACATGTAGGAAGATTCATCAATACGTGTGCCGTCCCTCGGATGGACGTTAAACTGGGTGTCCCGTCTGCTGCCATTAGTTGGTGGATGTTAAAGATCCCATGATATCCTTCGTGCAGTGGAGGTGGACTATCGCCAGCACCTTAAACAAATTTCAGATTCATGTCCTGACTACTGCTAGGAAGGCAATGGCAAACCACCAAGTATAACCCTTGCCAGGAAACTGAGCACCAACGCTCTGTAACAGAGTATGGTACATCAAAATCAGTACAATGTATATTTCCTGAACATTTAATAATGCTGTTTGATTATTTATTTTCGTAGAAAGCTCATTTGGTCGTGTTTGTCCTTGAGCGTCGTGTGTGCGTTTGAGTCATTTTCTGTTCTGATGCAGAAGCATGCCATCCTTCAGCTCGCAATGTAAACCAGGCTGTCCCACCTGCATTTAGCTTTTCAACATTAAAGATCCTGTGATCCATTTTGAGAAAAGTAGACCATTGTGTGTCGGTGCCTATTTAAATTCATTGCTTGAAGCTAGATACATAATTAGCACCGTCTGCAGTTGGTTGGAATGCTGACATGTACATGTGGCACAGGCATAAGTAGCCAAATGGCCTCCGGTGTCTCAGTTCAGTTGTACTGTATTTCCTATTTACACCAATCCAACAATCTTTTTACTACTGAATTTTTCATCGACCAAAATCAAGCTTTTTTTGCGAACCAACATATATATATATTTTTCTTTTTTTCTTTTTTTATTATTTTTAGAATTCTAATTATCTATATATATATATATTTTTTTTTCGAATACTACTCCCCTTTCTCCTTCTAAATCTCTCTCAAAACATTTATTTTGCTTTCCCTCTCAGGCTCTGCTGGAAAGACAAACATCAAGACAGGTCATTGATGAGCTGTGTGAATGGATGGACATGATGGAGAAAGTTCTGAATGAAGATGACGATAAGATTGAGACTCTAGCTGAAGTCCACAATATTCAGCCTTATTGTCACAAGTACAAGGTAAGATAACAGCCGATACAATTACCCTCCAAAATGCAGAATATTAACATTTGTCATCATGTGTTACGTGCTCCTCCCCGACCCACTGGTCACGGTGTACCTCCGAGCCCCGAGAGGAGTCACGGCAGAAAAATGTGTTATTCTGTGTGTCAAAGATCAACGGAGAAGCCACCCCAATTGTTACTCACAAACAAATATTGTATTAAGATCACACAAGAATAACAGTACAACAACAATAGTATTCAAAAGTACAATCAATATGTCCTATGATGGTACCATCAGTTTTGTAATATATAACTCACTGTGCTCCAAGTGAGTGAAAAAAGAACATTCCCCAATGTCTCTTATTCCTGGCTTCAAGACGAAGTTGATTCGCTTCAGCGATCGCCAGAACGATGTCCAATCGAGACCAGAATCCCGTGCGGATGGCAAGTACAGTCGCACCGCCGAAGCTGTACAAAGGCGCCCTCAAGGCGACTGGGAAATCCAAAGGCGCCCTACAGGCGACTGAGAGATCACACCCTCGGGTATGGACGAAGTAACCTTCAAAAAGCCACGTCACACACACGCCCCAGATCGACGTCTGAATGCGGTGAAAATGGTCGAAAATAGACGAAACCGCGAGCGAAGCACAAGTCCTGCGTGAGTCAAAATGGCCGACGACCCGCTCTTGAGAGGTAACGGCCCGGCGATAATTCTCCTCGGAATCCACCGCCAAAAACCTGACATGCAGGTTGATCGGTCACAGCGATGACAGCTCTGTCGCAGGAATTCCTTTCCCGGAAACCCGAAAGTTCGCTGGTGACTCTTGCTCGCCAACGTTCGCTTCAGAACTCGGAGCGACTCGGCTTTCTTGTCCGACTCACTCGCTCTGCCCTTTTTCCTCTTCGTTATCCGGTTCCCGATCCGGTTTCCTGTTTCTTTTAACATTAACTTTTTTACCTTTTGAAAACAGTTCATGAACAATAAACCTTTTGAACACAATAATAATTAATACATGGAATCAGAAATATTTACAGTGGTTGCAAACCACCACAACGGAAGTGACGAATCCATAACACTTCCCCCCCTCAAGAAAGAAAGTTTGAACATAGTGAAAACTTTCTTTGTAGGCAAAACTCTCCCAACAAACAAAAGTAAACTCACACCCAAATCAGCAATTCCCGTGATCAACGATTATCAATAGTTCCCAAAAATAAAGCAACAAAACTTCAAACAACCAACAGAGATTTCCAAAGTTAGTTCACTCTGGACAAAACATCAGCAACGACATTGTCCCTGCCCTTTACATGCTCAATTTCCAAGTTGAACTCCTGCAAAGCCAAACTCCATCTCATCAACCTCTGATTTTATTTTTCATTTTTTGAATGAAGGTTAAGGGGTGTAATAAAAAATCCAAACTCAAGCAAATCTACAGCACTTTTTTTTGGGAGGCCGAGCTGAGAGCCAGGTTTCATGGTGGTTGGGTGGGGAGGCCTGGAAATATTCACTACATGGACGCCTTTAGGAACTTGGAGTTCACGGTTAATCCGTGTAGGAATCTTAGCTCGGCTGCTCCGCAACATTCAGTGCTTCAAACTCTTCCTAACTTTCATAATAATCACGGTTGGAGCCCTTGTCGCTGTAGTCACGTGAATAGTGGTCTCCTTCTCGGCCACTACTCTGATAATCATCCCTTCGGGAGCTGAAGTAACTCTGGGAGCCTCCATAGTAATCTCGACTGCGGCCACCACCAAAACTACTACTTCCACCCTGGGAGCCATAGCCACCCCTGAAACTACCTCCACGTTTTCCTCCTCTGTAGCCCCTTCGACGCCCATGGCCTGCCTTCTCTACTGTTATTGTCCGACCATCCAAATCCTTGCCATTCAAAGCCTTTTCTGCATCTTTGGCATCCTTTGTGTTTTCAAACGTGACAAAGCCAAACCCTCTTGACTTTTGCGTCTCCCTGTCTTTTATCAGCCGCACTTCCAAGAGTGGTCCATATTGGCCGAAGACAGAGTCCAAAACAACTTCCCTTGTTTTGAAGTTCAGTCCACCTACAAAGAGCTTGCCAACATTGCCTCCATCCATGACTTGTGTGTGCTGACACTTAGTTTTTGGGTACTTGACAAGACGTGCCTGTGCAAAGCGTGACGTCAGTACCTTCCTCTCCTCTTCAGAGCGCTTCCTACCCATAGCACGAGTCGCGGTACAGGATGGAAAGATACCCGGATTCTACTGCTCTAACTGTGCGGTGTTATTTTCCATACTGGGCTTTTCAACCAACATTGGATTACCAGAAACTCGACCAGCGGCCAAATCATTCCCAATAATAAAAGAGATTCCCTCTACAGGAAGAGTGGCTTGTAAACCTACTGTGACCGGTCCTGACACCAAATCAGACTTTAAATGGATGACATGAAGTGGAGCTTTAACATAGCCACCAACCCCTTGTAAAAGAACACTAACACTAGTTGCCGTCTTCTCTGACAATGGCAAAATGCCTTCAAGCATCAAAGATTGATGTACTCCTGTGTCCCTCAATACCCTAACAGGTCTCTGGTTAGTCAAGTCTCCATCCAGTGACACAAACCCCTCTGAAATAAAAGGTTTGTAACCCTCTTAAACACAGTCGTTCTGTGATGCCGTAACTTTGGCATGGGAACCTTCACAAGGCACAGTCCTCCGAGGACGATTTCTCGCATTTGCCAACGCATTCGGAGTTGAACGAGTCTGACAACGCTCCTGATTTTTCCTTTTCAGCGCATAACATTGGGACATCAAATGTCCAGGTTTCTTGCAAAAAGCGCAAGTAGGCCTGGAGGAAAAACTCGTGGTCTATAATGATATATATAAAAACACCAACCAAAATGTGCTAATGGCTCCTGACTCCCTTCTTCTATTCTATTATGCAACCTTTAATAATTGCAAGGATTCCATGAAGGTAGCTAACATTGATAAAAACGTTTGCGGTCATCTTTCCAATGTCATCACCACTCCAACCATTCCCACAGACAGATATCCAACAACAATGAAGCTCACAACTGACATAATTTGTGTACAAGTGAATATATGTTCGATACTTCCAACAGCATTGTGTAATCCTTCATAACCTTTTCTTTTACCATAGGGTTATAAGATGGAACTGGCTGCCAAACAAACAGTGGTGAAATTTGTAAACAATCTGTCGAAAGAAGTCAGTGGACAGGAAGTGGATAGCAAACGAAGTGATAAAACAGAATATGCCGAACATTTGGGTGCCATGAATCAACGCTGGCAGCTGCTGCAAGGCCACATACAAAGCAAGGTACTCCCACTCTGTATTTATTCCTCGATTTCATGTGATTTGAGAAAGTTTCACAAGGTAATTAGATCATGGGTAAAATATATATTTTCCTTTCATGCTTGTGCCAGATCCACATCCCGGCACTCCCACCTAAAGCAGCTAGTGTGAATGCAGCTCAAGCCAAGCAGAGAATTCTGCCATGGTATTGACCCACTTCAGTTTCCTCATTTTTAGCTCACCTGGAACGAAGTTCAGTCCGGTGCGTTGTCCATCCGTCAGTCCGTCCGTCTGTCAGTCTGTAAACACTTGCAACTTCTTCTCCGAAACCGCTGAAAGAATTGTGACCAAACTTGGCACAAATGATATTTGTTGTGTTGTGACTAAAGTTTGTTCACAGCATTAAAGAATTCGGGGTATTAGGGGTCCACCGAGGGTCAAAGTAGATCCAGGTTTACGTCCCCAAAATAGGAATTTGCTTTTTCCTCTGAAAGACCACACACTATTTCGATGAAACTTCACCACAACCTTCATCACCCATAATGTACCGAAGTTTGTACTCGGCATTTAAAAAAAATCTGCCCCTTTGGGCGTCTACAGGGGGGTCGCCCCCCAAAATAGATATTTATTTTCTTCTCAGAAACCACACACGCAATTTCGATGAAACTTCACCACAGCCTTCATCACCCATGATTTACCAATGTTTGTTCAAGCCATTAGAAAAATTTGGGTCTTAGGAGGTATATGGGGTTGGGGGAGGTGGAGTGGGGGGGGGGGGGGGGGGGTTGGTCGGCTGGTTGGTTGTCCCCCAAAATAGGTATTTTAAAAATTGTTTGTTTAAAGTCTTATGATTATGTTAGTATGATTCTACCTGCTGCCCTGTCTTCTAGCAACCATTGAAATTGGTTAAAAATACCTTTAGTCGGTGCAGCATACTGTTTATTCTACCATGTGAGCACCAGGGGTATTGCCCCGATGTTTAAATATACCCTGCGATCTATCATGCTCATAAAATAAATGCAGACAGGACAGCTGGCTTTACACACCCAATCAAAGAACGGCATGTTCCAGGATGTAGCAGCCTTTGCATCGGAGCAGCAATTGTTTGTTAACTCTGATCCCATTGAAGATCAAATACAAATGGGACAATTCAATGCAATATTTTTTTACCCGAGCCAGAGGAGAGGGTATCGCATTTGAGTCCGTTTGTTTGTCTGTTTGTTACTTGAGAAAATCGAAGATTTTTCCAAGTATATTGGTTGGTCTTGTGCGTTATTCTGTCTGTATGTATGTATGTCTGTCTGTCTGCCTATGTCAGTCGCCTGCAGGTCACAATTTTCAACCGATCTTCACGAAACTTCACCAAATGGTGGAGTTGATCATAAGCAAAAAGCCTATTGTTTTTGCGGTCGAAAGGTCAATAGGTCAACATAGGCAAAAGGTCACCAACTTTGTCAAGTTTCTAAAATCCTCAATTTTCATCCCATTGACTTGAAATTTTAAGAAGATTTGCATATATGGTCACTGAATTCAACCACCAAGTATTTTTGAGGTCAACTTAGGCTAAAACATAGGCCAAAAGGTCAAACAAATTCTTAAAATCCTCAATTTTATCCAATTAATTTGAAATTTGAATAGGATTTGCATATCTGGCCATTGAATACAACCCCCAACTATTTTTGAGGTCAACATAGGCCTAAATATCAACATAGGCTAGATTTCTAAAATCCTCAATTTTCATCTGATTGACTTGAAATTTTAAGAGGATTTGCGTATCTGGTCACTCAATTCAACCACAAAGTACTTTTGAGGTCAACATCGGCCAAAAGGTCACCAACTTTGTCAATTTTCTAAAATCCTCAATTTTCATCTGATTGACTTGAAATTTTAAGAGGATTTGCGTATCTGGTCACTCAATTCAACCACAAAGTACTTTTGAGGTCAACATCGGCCAAAAGGTCAACACAGGCCTAATTTCTAAAATCCTCATTTTTCATCTGATTAACTTGAAATTTGAAGAGGACTTGCATATCTGGTCACTGAATTCAACCATCAAGTATTTTTGAGGTCAACATAGGCCAAAAGGTCAACATAGGCCAAATTTATAAAAACCTCAATTTTCATCTGATTAACTTGAAATTTAAAGAGGATTTGCATACCAGGTCACTGAATTCAGTCACCAATTATTTTTGAGGTCATCATAGGCCAACAGCTTATTTTAGGGATTTCGCAAGTATCGTGTTATGCACGACATATTTCTTGTTTGTTTGCCTGTCTGTTTGTCCGCATAGAGCATGACTATGCTTTTCTCTGCAACTGTTTGTCCGATTGCCGAATTATTAATTGATAAATCGATTTATCAATTTTTTTTACGATAATTATGACATCATCGGTCACTTGGTAAGACGTCATCTTGGAAAAACCGAAAAAATTTGCATCTCTATATCTCTGAAAGCGCTGCATAGAAAAAAAATGAGACGTGGCTCATTGTAAAGAACTCTCCATGGGGAATAACATATGTTAATGATGATGTCATAAGTTCCTCCATTATGATGTCATAATTGAACAGGTACAAAACTTCATCTGATCAAGATGAAATTTCTTGAGCGTCATCTATGGATAAACTGGTGGAGAAAAAATATATAATGATGATGTCATCGGTCACGTGGTTCGGCCGCCATATTTGTTTTCACATAAAAGCCTTAAAAACCACTGAAAACACATCCTGGCGAGGGTCTGCAATCTGATTGCTCTTTCTTGTTTAGTATGTATGATGGGTGCAATCATGGGAAAAATTACAGTGGGCTCATGGAGGAGCAAGATAGAGCTTACAGTGGGACAAACATCAAGGAAACAAGAACGGCACTCGGTAGAGCGCATACATCTGCCAGGCTGAACAGTTTACATTTTGTATCCCATTGATAGGCCGGATGTGGATCTGGACCTGAACAAAAATCTACTCAGCTTGTTATTTTCACTTACCCAACTCATCCAATGGGTTTTGTAACAATCCGTCCACAACTATTTGAAATATCACACTACATATTGTTTTTGTCTTGAATAATCACTTAGAAAATTAATAAACTCTCGGATCTGGATCTTCACCAAAATCTAATCAATTCTTCGTTGTCACACCCAACCTGTCACCATGTTTCATCTGAATCTGTACCCAACTTTATGAGATATCCTTCTCACAGAAAAACAACCAAACAGACAGACAGTCATGAGTGAAAATAAAGCTCCTATGTATTGTGTGAATTAGTCTTCGGGTTTTTTCCTCAACGCCATGAATTATCATCAATTTTGTTGGCTACTTTGGGTCACTGAGCTCCAAAATGAACTCAAAAAAACTTCGAAAAATACCTGAGAGAAAGAGTTGTACCTGTGCACAATAAAAGAGTTTGAGAACTTTCCCAATTCATCAATAGGGCTGAGATTCTGCGACTGCCTGTAGTGGAAATTAATGGCAACGTGAATTGGTGCAAGCTCCAGAGAACTGTGAATGGGCGCGTGCTACCCAATCCCTCAACCAACGCTGCCAGCGAATGGACTGTGAAACTTCCGGGAGTCCCTGCTGTAAACACGACATGTTTGGTGATCTATTCATTGGGCATGGCAATTGGAAAGACTATATTGTGGGACAGAATACACAAAGTAACGATTGCCAACACTTTGAGAAAGGACATCTTCATGATGTAAAAATACACAGAGCTTGTGCCAGCTATAGTTACGTGATAGCCAGATGTACCAGGCTAATGTTACATGAGAGGCAGATGTTCCCTGATGAGGACACCGTATCTGGTTTGGGTGCTTCTTAACAGCGATGGGTAGCTCATATCTGGGGCTGGTGAATGCACAGAATAGTTTAAAATTAAATTTACTACTAATCATGTTGGGGGTTAGGCGAGGAGGAAGCTGTGAGGGCTGTGAAAATATATTGTATCTTTTGTTCCAGAGCCACAAGAGAAATTATACTAGATCTTTCCATCTATTGATAAAAGGTGTGTGTGTGTGTGTGTGTGTGTGTGTGTGTGTGTGTGTGTGTGTGTGTGTGTGTGTGTGTGTGTGTGTGTGTGTGTGTGTGTTGTCCACTAACGCCGCTCACATATTAATAGGAAATGGTACGAACTCGCTACCTCTCATCCACTGATATTTCTCGTATTCTCTATATTTTCGTTAGTCCGATTGGCATCCATGAACACAACAATTATTTTCTACTTTTGTTTAAATGCAGAGAGTTATGCTATAAGACTATTTGACATATTTCACCCTAGCAGTGGCCAGTTAAAAGTACCCTGTGCAGGAGAAGTGAGTCTGAAAACACACACACAGCGCATGTACGTACGGCCTCGTCAGCATTCACAAGTCATTTTGAAAGTCCCTTTTTGTGGAATGAATATGTCACACAAGTATTGTTAGCCAATGTATATTGGACTGGGGTTCTTTTTTTTTTTTTCTTTTTTCTTTTTTTTTTGTATACAAGATCGAGGCTCGTGAAAGAGCGAACATTAATCACACAGAAAGACAAACAGACACATAAAACAAATAACATCGGGAGCGGTAGACAAGATGGGGAGAGAGCGGGAAGGACACAAACACAACATTTGAGAGCAGGGACCGAGAGACATGGAGACATCGAGAGATCTGTGGGAGGGAGAGGGCTTTGGGGGGGAGGCATGTGAAGGGGGGGAGGCATGTGAAGGGGGGGGGGGGGGTGGGAGAGGTATAAACATATGGACACTGCCAGGATTTCCAGGAGTCTATTCTAAACTCAACCCATTTGTGGCATCATTTCTGAGGTGAGAGCAGGAATTTGTAATTTGTTCAGGGTGCTGGCAATAACACGCCTTCACTTCATGGAAGACATCGTGAGATCTTTAACATCCACCAACTAATGTCAGCAGACGGTATGCCCAGTTTAACGTCGTCATCAGAGGGAAGGAGCATAGATTCCTGCAGTTGAAATACCAATATGACAGCTTATAGCTTGGCAGAGATTCAAACTCAGGCGAAACAGCTCAGAGTTGTGTGCATACCTGTAGGCTATCCTGCCAAACTGATAGAAGTCTGATGAGCCAAAGCACCATTTCCTGTCTCTCAGCTTTATATATATATATATATATATATACAGACTTGGCATTTAATATGGAATATTTTTTTTTTCTTGACTTGGGTTTACTTTCTGAACTCGGTATATCAATCTGGTGAGTTTCTTTTACGCTTCGGTGATTTCTTTGTTAAAAGAACCATGTCACTGATTGTCTGTCGCAGCAAGAAGTCAATAACAGGATTATATCACAGGTGGCGTGACAAAATGTACGGACAGGTACATTTGACGATTGGCTTCACAATCGGGTATATAAGGGTTGTTGCGTTCTGTATTAGTGGAAAACAACTGCTGCACGTCTACAAAAGTTATTGCCGCTTCCCCTGGAGATGGTCCGTCAACTCGACAATGCTGTTTGTCATTTAGTGGTGGCTTTACGAAATTCCGGCATGAAACAGCGTGCTATTGCTCGGCAGTATGGCATCACTCAAGGTCAGGTGTCAAAGATCCTGAAACGAAATGCTCAGAGGGGTGTCCCTACTCCAATACCGAGGTCAGGACGTCCCCGCAGAACCACAAGGAGGGATGATCGCCAGCTGCACCGGTTAGTCCGCAATGGCCGTACCAAGTCAGCTAATCGGCTTAGGGCTGAGTGGCAGCAACTGACAAATGTGCCTGTATCCAGAAGGCTAGTCAACCAATGACTGGTTCAAGCATGCTATCGTGCCAGGCATCCCCTGAGAAAGCCACGTCTGACCAGACAACACCGCCAGCGCCGATTACAGTGGGCCAGAGAGCACCGTCAATGGCAGCCAGGACACTGGAATCACGTGATCTTCAGTGACAAGTCTAGATTTCTGGTCTATTGTCAATATGGCCACGTCCGAGTGCGCAGACAAGTGCATGAAGCCTACAACGAAGATTGTATAGTTCCAAGAGTCCAAGCTGGAGGTGGTGAGGTGACCGTTTGGGCTGCTTTTCATGCAGGGCGCAAAACTGACCTGGTTGTTCTGAATGGAAACCTGAACCAGTTCAAGCACAGGGCCATTCTGGAAGAAACATTGCTTCCATTTGTTCATGCAGCCTTTCGAGGAAACTTTGTCTTCCAAGATGACAATGCACGGCCTCATCGTGCTCGCATGATCCAACACTTTCTTGCTGACCATGGTGTAGAGCATATGGAGTGGCCTGCCATGTCCCCGGATATTAATCCGATAGAGAACTTGTGGGCAGAATTAACGCGTCAAATCGACAACTTGGACCAGCAGCCTGCCTCTGTGCGTGAATTGCAGCAGGCTATTGTAACTGCATGGCAAGCGATTCCTGTCCAAACGTTGGTAAATCTCGTGAACAGCATGCCTCAACGTGTACGTGCTCTCCTGAATGCTCGTGGGGGTTACACGAAGTACTGAACTGTAATTTTACTGTCTGTAATCTCAGTCGTAATTTAACTTTTGTTTTTGTGTAAAAAAATTATTTGGCTAATGTGCAAAATAAAGAGATACTTCTGGAAAACGCACAGAAGTTTAACACAGTACTGTCCAGGAATTGAGTTCGATATCAGTTTACATCACTTTCAAGGATCAATTTATTTGCTTCAAAATGTCAAATGTCGTTTTTGTTTTTTTAAAGGTCACATTAACAAAATCTAGAATAGTTTCAACATAATTCCAATGAACTTTTGGTTCTAAGTCATCTTGAAAAGTAAGTTCACCCCCACAAAAAAATATTCCATATTAAATGCCAAGTCTGTATATATATTGTTACGGACACGACTTAGATGTTATGATGGGCCGAGCGGAATGGCCGCCGTGTTCGCACAGTTTACCCGATTCCACCCGACGTTGACCAAATCGCGCTATGCTAAATCAATGAAGGAAAGGACACAACGGCTGGGATAAATGAAACGACACAAGGGGTACAGTTCTCAAGACCTCCAGAGGAGGATATAATTGGTGGTGCAGAAAAGGGGGTAGATTACAAGGTAAGAGGTAAAGCACAGAAAAGATGGGCACTTAGTTACAGTCTTATCTTATCCCTGACAGACCACAGACAAACGGAACAAGACTGACTTACACAGGGATTGATGGCAGGGAAGGACAGGCAGTCGATAGCACAAGGTGCACCTTGGCTCAGGGACAGGATACAGCACGGTCCAGTAGATGCAGGGAGGTGTCACAGCGCTCGGTTGGTGGCGTCTCTCTTCCTTCAAGTCCAGCGCGCATCTGACGTCACCTCCCTCTTCCTGCGCATGCTCAGCGGGGAGTGACACGCCCTCGGCTCGTTGGCTCCGCCCCAGATGGAATCGGTCCGCCGCTTCTATTGGGTGCGGGGGGTTACCGGGCTCCGCCCTTGATGAGGAGCTGACAGCGAGCCCCTACGTGGTAACCCCGTCGGAGCACATGTTCGATGGCGGCTAACCAAGCCGGAGTGAGGACGCGCACTCCCCGCGCCGCCGCCGTTGTTGTTGCTGTTGTTGTTGTTGTTGTTGCTGAACCGTGAGGAAGAGCTGCGGGGAGGTATTGGGAGGTCCTAAACTTCCTAACGGTGCCATACAATCACATTCTGGTGCAACGAAGAGTCAGGATTAATGGAAACGAGTCCTTAACTGACATAGACTAAGAATAACTAGCAAGATGTCCTATAGTTGTCTACGTGAGATGCGGTGGACCTGGATGCGACATTTAATGGGGGAAATAGGGGAAGGTCGGGTCTACAGAGTGTTGTTTACAGAAAATGGGACTAGGGAATGGGGGATTGGGGATAGTTGGGAAGGATGAGGAAATAGGGGAATATTTACAAGCGGATATGGATGGATGTAAATCCCATATCCGCAACAATATGTATATATATATATATATATATAACTGTAAGAAATAGTAGAAACTCCAAAGTACGATCAGGGTGTCTCATTTGTATTGAATATATAATCGTTAGATTAAATAAGACGCGGACGTAGCTTCAGGACGTCGATCTTTAATTGTCGACCAAGCTTTCGACCAACAAAGGTCTTCTTCTGAGTCAGCCCCAAGTTCAACGGAAGCCGTTCCGTTGAACTTGGGGCTGACTCAGAAGAAGACCTTTGTTGGTCGAAAGCTTGGTCGACAATTAAAGATCGACGTCCTGAAGCTACGTCCGCGTCTTATTTAATCTAACGATTATATATATATATATATATATATATATATATATATATATATATATATATATATATATATATACTGTATATATATATACTGTATATATATATATATATATATATATATATATATATATATATATATATATATATATATATATATATATATATATATATATATCTGTGCAGCGTCTGTCCTGTCCTGTTTTGTGTTGTCTTGTCACTGAACTACTTTCTCAAACTTTTATGAAATCGTACCAAACTTCTGGTATGCACATATCTCTCCCGTCGGTATGTCCTAAGGTATTTTTTTAGAAAAATTTTACAATTATTATTATTTTTCTTTTGGAATTTTTTGGGGAATTTTTTTTTTTCAACTTAGTTTTTCAACTTCAATTGTTTATAAAATGTGATATCACGTATATTACAAATACATTTGTGCAAAATAATTGTTTGAATTATGATTGGTTTAAACCATGACAAAATGGCAACTCGGGTGCAGTCATTTATCTATATATCTACACATCTGGGCAGTGTCTGTGTTGTCACTCAACGACTCCCTCAAACTTTTGTTTCCGTGGTTGTGAAGTGTTTTTAATAAGGTTGTGGTGCTTTTGAATCACGTTGTGGTGAGTTGTTTTTAAATCACATGGTGGTGAGGTGTTTTGAATTACGTGGTGGTGAGGTGTTTTGAATTAGTTGGGGATGAGGTGTTTTGAATTACGTGGTGGTGAGGTGTTTTGAATTACTTGGTTGTGAGGTGTTTTTAAATGAAGTGGTGGTGAGGTGCTTTTAATTTCGTGGCTATGAGGTGTTTTTATTACGTGTTTTATGGCTGTGAGGTGTTTTTATTACGTGTTTTATGGCTGTGAGGTGTTTTTATTATGTGTTTTATGGCTGTGAGGTGTTTTTAATTTTGTGGTGGTGTGTTTTTATTACGTGTTTTATGGCTGTGAGGTGTTTTTATTCCGTGTTTTATGGCTGTGAGGTATTTTTAATTTCGTGGTGGTGAGGTATTTTTATTACTTGTTTTATGGCTGTGAGGTGTTTTAAATTTCGTGGTGGTGAGGTATTTTTATTACGTGTTTTATCGCTGTGAGGTGTTTTTATTACGTGTTTGATGGCTGTGAGGTGTTTTTAATTTAGTGGTGGTGAGGTGTTTTTATTACGTGTTTTATGGCTGTGAGGTGTTTTTATTGCGTGTTTTATGGCTGTGAGGTGTTTCTATTACGTGTTTTATGGCTGTGAGGTGTTTTTATTATGTGTTTGATGGCTGTGAGGTGTTTTCAATTTCCTGGTGGTGAGGTGTTTTTAATTTTGTGGTGTTGAGGTGTTTTAATTACGTGTTTTATGGCTGTGAGGTGTTTTAAATTACTTGGTGGTGAGGTGTTTTGAATTACTTGGTGGTGAGGTGCTTTGAATTACGTGGTGGTGAGGGGTAATCGTCCCAAACTTCCAGTCTGCACCTACCCCTCCCCTGTGTGTGTGCTGAGGGGTTCTTTCTTGAAAAAAAAAACATTCAACCTAAATCTTCAACCGAAATTGCCTATAAAAATGTAATATCACAAACACAACAAATACATTTGTGCAAAGTAATTGTTTGTATTATGATTGGTGTAAATCATGACAACACAGCAACTCAAGTACAGTCATTATCCTCAGCTAAAATAAGCCCGTCCCTCAGTAACTACGTGCGCTCGCCTCACCAAGCTAGTATATATATATATATATATATATATATATATATATATATATATTGTTACGGTTTTCCGCCACCCTTCCTACCCTTACCAAGGGAAGATTAAGCCCCTTGTTCCTTCTGGGCCGGCGTAACCGAGACTTGAAACGCCCCTTCCGGGCAAACGCAAGGTAGGGTTTCGGGACAGGTCTCGCACGTACCTAAATACCTGCGCCGCCACGGAAGCGGGGAACCAAGCCTCGCACGAGCCACGTGTAATTTGGGTACACCGAGCGGATTGCGTACCACGTGGTCCATGCAGTTACCGTTAGTATTGGAACCCGATTCGAGCAGTTCTATTCGTACCATGCTTAGTCAATGATGGAAAACACGAGACGGTCGAATAAAGGAATAACAGGATTTAATTATTATTTGCACTTATATGTACAATTCGGTAGAAGACAGAGACACAGAGCAGCCTTATACAGTCTTGTATTAATCCCAGACACGGGCCCGATCACACTCACAAAGGGGAAATGCAGGTAGGCTGGTGTTCACGCGCTGCCTTGGTCGTCCAGGAACGGCCCTGCCCAGCATGGCTTTCCCCGGTCACAGCACGTCCATTGATGAAGGCAAGCAGGTGGTGGAAGGGATCCTCGTAGCGCGTCTCTCGAACAAAGGGCAGCAGGCAGGAAGGTGGGAGGGAATGTACGCGTCTCTTGGCGGCTTCCCACAGCGCGTTGAGTTACCGGCGCGTTATCACTCGCGTAACCCAATAGAGGCTCGGCCTCAAGCTCAACCGAGCGTCCACTTTGGTACGAGCGCTTATACTTAGTTCATGCGCGTCTTTTCTCCGAACTCGTAACTCTCATCAATACTCAGTCATGCGCCTCCCTTCGCAGAACTGCAAGCTCACCTCTCCACAGAAGGACTCTCTACTGCTCGTGGGGCTTCGCGCGACGGGTTTTAGTGCCACGCCCTGAGCCTTCTTGAACGTTCCCACCACACCCTGTGACGCATTGCCGCAGCCACTCCCTTTGAGCCCTGATTGGCGGCTCCGCGCTTACCATCAGCTTCTCTGCCGTCCTCATTCGGTCCCTGCTTGATTTCCAGGCCTGCCTCGTGTTAATTCGCGCCAAAAAGCCAAAGGCAGCACAAGGAGGCGTAAGGCGGCATAAGGCAATGGAAGCGGCATAAGGCAATGAAGGAACCTAGTCTCATTATTCTACTCAATGCAAAACTAACACAGGAAAAGGACTATGCTCACAAATACTAAGAAATAACTGCACTACCGCGAGGCTACATGTTGTTGTTGTGTGACTAAACTATGAGGGGGAAATTTAACCTTTATTGTACAAAACTCAAAACCGCAACAATATATATATAAGTTATATACGATATTATATACGAGTTATATACGATTATATATATATAAGTTATATATATATACAACAACAATACCCGAAAGAACAACAAGCTTTACGAGAGTTACGCAACATGGACGATGTGGTGTTCTTACCAGCGGACAAAGGACGGGCAACGGTGCTCATGGATCGTCTTGTATACACGAACAAAATGCAGGATATGTTGGCTGACCAAAGTACTTATGAACGGTTAACCGCAGATCCAACGAAGAAGGAGGAACGAAGGTTAAACTCAATGCTTGCCAGATTAAAAGCGACTGGGAGATTATCAGCTGCGGCATACAAACGTCTGTACAGCAGTAAGGGCATGGCTCCCAGGGCATACGGGCTACCGAAAGTGCACAAAGAGGGATTATCCGCTACGGTTAATCGTTTCCTGTATTAATGGTCCATCATATGCGCTATCCAAGTTTTTGGCAAACACTTTGAAGCATTTGGTGGGGATGACAGAGCGAACCGTACACAATAGCACAGCATTTGCTGAAAGAGTGAAGCAGCTCACCATCGAGGCACACGAGACCATGGTTTCGTTTGATGTCGTGTCTTTATTTACCAACGTGCCCATAGCCCTGGCGATTGAGGTGGCAAACCGGCGTTTGATGGAGGATGATCGATGGAAAGAGACTGCGGGAGCTTTAAGCCCGATGGACGTCTGGGACATGCTTTCTACCTGCCTCTCTTCCACCTACTTTGTATTTAATGAGGTATATTACAAGCAGGTTTATGGCACCGCCATGGGTTCCCCGGTATCGGCTGTGATTGCCAACATGGTGATGGAGGATTTGGAGGAACGCACCATTCCAGCCCTGTTAGTGCAACCACGTGTTTGGTTCCGGTACGTGGATGACACATTTGTCATCTGTCATTCTGATGAGGTGGGCATCGTCCATGAGACCATAAATAAAACTTTTTCCTCCATTAATTTCACCATTGAAGAGGAGAAAAATGGAGCCCTTCCCTTCCTGGATACACTCGTAGCAAGGGATCCCAAAGGAGCCTTAAAGGTAATGGTGTACAGAAAACCTACACACACTGATCGCTACCTTGATTTCAAGTCTTGCCATCCAATGGAACACAAAAGATCGGTGGTGCACACCCTCTCAAAAAGAGCACGTGATTTACCATCTACCTTTGAAGACAAGATGAGTGAGGTGGACCATCTTCAAAATGTGTTAAGGGCAAATGGCTATCCTGACAGCTTGCTACCCAACAGGAAAACGATAAGGGCTTCCCCACACAACAGGCTGAGACCGCGAGAACAACCAAAGGGTTGGTGTGTTCTCCCTTTTGTACCGGGGGTTTCACAGAGGGTCGGCAGAATTTTGAAATCGGCAGGAGTGAGGGTGAGTTTCACACCGGTTTTCACCCTTCGCCAAGCCCTTATGAGGGTCAAGGACAAGCTTCCGAGGAAGGATAGGTCAGGGGTGGTATACGTGGTGCCCTGTGGTTGTGGAGCTGAGTATGTGGGTGAAACCGGGAGGACCTTAGGTCAACGTATTACTGAACACCAAAAAGCATTTGAATGTAATTATCCTAGCAGATCTGCTATTGCCAAACACGGCCTTAAGGAAGGCCACACACCTTTATGGGACAGGGTTGATATTTTGGGCTCCACACCCAACAGAAACAGAAGACGTGTTTTGGAGGCTTGGCACACAGAAGAAACTGTTACCTCGATCTTGAGGTCGTTGACTTACCGGTAGCGTTTGACCCACTCTTGTGTAAACGAAGCAGGCATTCCGTACTTTGAACAACGAGTCCACATAATATATCACACAAGGTTTTTATTCGGACAAATTGCCCCCTCCCACCTCCAATCCCTCCAAACCACCCCTCTCCCACAACCCCCCCTCCACTTCCAACCCCCTCTGATTCCCCCCCCCCCATTTTATCCCCCCTAAAACCAACCTCCTTCCCGCATTCACCTTTACCGCATAGGGCCACATGTGATGATCTTGATAATGTGTCAATTTTATTTTGTCTTAAAAAAAAAAAGGCTTTAATATATTTACAGTTTTAATTTAATTTACAATTTAATTGTTTGCAAGTTTAACTTTTGATTAAATGTAATGATTGTTCCAGATTTTCTCAACACTTGCGTTATAATCCAGCATTGCTTACAGGATTATTTTGAGCTGTTAATATGCGGTTGATTTTTGAATTTGGTCGGTAACGTCTCTGTTCACGAGAGCGGTGTGATACGGTTTCATTGGCTGTCCAGCATTGCCCACCCCACTTTGCATATACCCCGCCCACTGTGCATGTAAGGGGATGTTGAGATGATTTTATCACTCTTGAGGAAGATTAACGGAGGCGTGTGGCTTCACATGTTGTTAATCGAAACGTTGAGTCATTGTTTGTTCAATTAAAGGTTGGAGATCTTACCATGGAGTCATTTCATATATATATATATATATAATATATATGTTGGAACCCATCTGTGGATCGGTCCCATCGGCCGATGGGTCTGACCCGTTTGCGGATCCGCAGATGGGCGACCCATCTGTGGATGCACGAGAAATGACGGTGCAGACCCATCGGCCGATGGGTCTGCGCCATCTGCGGATGTGTTGTTCACCTTGAAGGAATGTGTATGCATCAATGGTGGATGAGTATGTTTATTTGAACCTAAAAATAAGCAATTGATGTCATAAATGTTTATAAAGCAGTCCGTGACATGTGGTTTGTCGATAACCGTTTGTGGATAAGATAAAAATAAGATAATGTCGCTCCATTTAAAAACGCTGGTCTACTTCGCTGGTGGCACTGGCAGACTCAGCTCTCCATTGTTTATATAGCAATTCCTGGCATGCCTTAATCACCCCAAAGCTAAAGGTGTGGCTTCGTAATCGGGGCATTGTCAATTATACTAGGGCATGCCCGTACTATATATAAGCTAGGACGTGCCCGTACGTGGGTGCCCGTTCCTTGCCAAAAAAAAAAAAAAAAAAAAATTTGTGTAGGGGTGTGTGTGTGTAAACATCCTAGGGCGTGCCCGTACGTGGGTGCAAAAAAACATGCGTGCAAACAACAACAACAAAAAAAAACTTTGAAACCACGTGGCAGTAACGACCACAGAACCCCCCCCCCTCTATTTACATGAATGGTTTGGTCCATTCGCAACGACCACAGAACCCCCCCCTCTATTTACATGCAATGGTTTGGTCCATTCGCAACGCCAAAGCGAACGGCGAACGGCTAAATCGCCATAGCTCGGTAAGTACTTGTCCGATTAATTTCAAACCTTGAAAAGGCACATCCTCGGGTCCCCAGCAATATACCTGGCAAGTTTAAAGTATATCGGACCCGTGGTTGTCGAGAAACAGCGGTCACAGACAAACAAACAAACGTACAAACGTACAAACAAACACACAGAGATTACTGGAATTATAGATAGATAAACACAATAACGCATTATGTGATTCTATGAGGCCCTCAGTGTGATTCTATGAGGTCCTATGTGATTCTATGAGGCCCTCAGCGATGGGACCGATCCACAGATGGGTTCCAACATATATACACAAATAATTAAGTTAAGCACCCCTACACAACGAATTAAGGTAAGCACCCCCTAATATATATTCTTTGTGTATATGTATACATTGGCATATATTCTAAGGTATGTGAGATCAAATAATGATTGGTATGACATTAGCAATTATCCATTGATGAAATTGAGTGATCAAAGTGAAAAAATGTGATTGGTTGAGTCAGTGATCCGATCACGTGGGTCCTACACACGTTATTGACGCAAAGATCGCTAGAGGTCTTCTCAGAACAATGACTGTACGTTAGAAAACATAAACGTCATCCACACTGTCCGTGATGGACCTATAGCTCCATACTTAAATTGAGGTGAAAATATGCCTAAAATTCCCAAAAAATTTCACCTTAAATTATTCAGAATAAAATATTGAAAACGGCATGATTGTTATGTTTTTATGTGACCATAATATCACTTCTCCAGAAAATATAGCAATATCATGGGTATATTACACTGTTTTGACGACAACAAACTTGTAATGTGCGAGGTTGTAAAAAAACGGGGGGGGTGCTTAACTTAATTATTTGTGTATATATACACACAACGGCCAGTCAATAAGTAACCTTAAAATGGCGATATAAATTTGAGAATGTAATGTGTGTAGTTGTAGAAGACATATGTTATATCTATGGGTAAGAGTCATGTTTTGCCTGTATTAGATCTGGCAACATTGAGCGTATGACATCAGTAGAGCAGTTCCAAGATGGCGGCTCCCTTAGAAGCATGCACCAGAGAGGAGCAACGTTCTGTCATCCGTTTCTTGGGAAGTGAGGATGTGAATCTTGGGAAGTGAAATCCATTGCAGAATGAAGATGCAAGAGGGTGACGCATGTTTATCGCTGCAGCAGGTGTATGACTGGGACAGGAAGTTTAAAAGTAGAGTGTCCAGTGTTGCAGCCGCTGCTCGCTCGTGCCGGCCTCACACAGCCGACACACCAGAAATGGTTGCAAAAGTTGAGTGCGTGCTAAGGGAAAACTGTCGCTTTACGCTGGGTGAAGTGGTCTCCGAATTGAACATTAGCCATGGTTCAGCACATCATATCATTCACAATGTGCTGGGGTTCCGCTAAGTGTCTGAAAGGTGGGTGCCTAGACAACTCACACCTGAACTGAAAGAACAGCGAGTGGATGCATGTGAAGAACTTCTGCGATGTTATGAAACAGAAGGCGACGCTTTCTTACAGCGCGTAGTGACTGGTGATGAAAGTTGGGTCCACTCCTTTCAGCCAGAAACAAAGAGGGCAAGCAAAGAGTGGTGCCATTCAACTTCACCGAAACCCAAAAAATTCCACACACAGCCGTCCGCTGGAAAAGTGATGCTGACGCTCTTCTGAGATAGCCGAGGCCCACTTGTAGAGCATTACATGCCCAGATGGACCACAGTCAACAGTGCATCATACTGCGACCTCTTTAAAAATCATCTTAAACCAGCAATCAGATCAAAACGTCGTGAACTACTCACTACTGGTGTTTTGCTGCAGCATGACAATTCTCAGCCCCATACTGCCCGCGCTACAGTTGCAACAATCGAGGACCTGCATTTTGAGTGTCTTCCTCATCTACCTTACTCGCCAGACCTCGGCCCTTCGGATTACCACATCTTTGGGACACTTAAAGAGGCGCTTGGGTGAACCACTTTCCGATCCGATGATGTCCAAGAGGCAGTGCACGAATAGCTACACAAGGAGCCAATATATATATATTTTTCTTGAGGAATCCAGGCCGGAGTAAAGTACTGGAAAAATGCATTGAACGCAATGGAGATTATGTTGAAAAATAACACAATTGTTACACACGTGCATGCAATAAACAAGTTGTGAAAAATATTTTATGGTTACAGCACAGCTTGGAATGACATATACTGATGAATTTTCTAGGTGCAGAGACTGGAAACCTTGCTAGACTGCTGGCTGGGATATGAGAATGGCGTTGAATCGCTGAAGGGTTGGCTCAAGGCCAAGGCTGAGAGGCTAGAGACCTGCAGGAGAATTGGGGGATCTGGAGACAATATATCAGCACGCACAGCTTTGCATGAATGTCAGGTAAAACGAAGTCGTATTTAACAATGTTGAGATAACAGAGGAAATACATGCTTTTTTTCAATCAATGCATCACTCCCGATTTAACTCACGTTGTCCTCCTTGTTTTGCTCTCTTTCTCTTTCTCTTTCTCTTTCTCTTTCTCTTTCTCTCTCTCTCTCTCTTGATCCATCATTCTCGATCTATACACACACACACACACACACACACACACACACACACACACACACACACACACACACACACACACACACATAAGCGAGGGGACCCAGTAAAATGGAAATTAAAAAATTGTGAATGTGATTATTTGTTGATATATTTATTTGTTGATTTGAATTTATTCGAGGGGACCCAGGACTTTTATGTTGACATATTATTGATGCTGTTATGCCTCATTGTCAGGATGGAAGTTTATGTTATTAGCCCGTTTATTGACAAATTTATGTTTACTGCACAGCAGGAGATGGGGTTTTGTAATCACTTGGGTATGTACAATATAGGGCATATTGTTTTTCCAATTTCAGCTTTGGCCTCCAGCATTTTCAGGTTTGGACTCTCGCATAACGTTATTTTCCTGGATGCCGCACAAACGGCTGCACCGATCGCTGCACAGCTGCACCGATCGGACTCGGTGACCTCGGACAAAGACCATTTATAAGGACATGGATTGAATCCCTGCTTGAGAGAATGCCAACCCCCTCCCCGCCATCACGGTCATCTCTCCAACTCACAATCCCACGAGATATGCGGAAAGGACGACCCAAAACCAATTATCTTCTTTTTGATTCGTATATAAACATCATTAAAAGTAAATAATGACCTCGGCCAAAGTTCAAACGACGTGGGTTTAATCTCTACATGAGAGAATTCCACATAGCTATTTGGGTGGTGTATAAGCCAACAGATCGCTGTCTCCATGGATCTTGCCGAGGCCGTAACACCTATCGGCTCAAAATCCTTTTAACTGTTGACTTGGTAGTTTTTACAATGAAGGAAACATTAACAATGTTGTTAAAAGTTTATTTTGTGATTAATTTGTGATTGGAGTTATGTTGTTTCATGTTTGGAATGAAAAGAGATATCGAGTTCCAGTGAATGGACGACATGCTGTGATAGTTTCTACTTCCTAAACGTGAACATCGCGGATCGCCATATGCAGATTCGCCATGGACCCACGATCGATGTTTCTATACGTGAACGTACCCGTTTGTTTGCGAACGGGTACGTTTTTCATGGAAGTCCTTCACGAACTTGCTGTCCATGTCTGACGTGCGACTGAGGGTGCTACAGGAATGTGGAATTTATTGGTTTCATGCTTAGGTATTCGCCGTATCTGCATTGCCTGTTTGCTTCTGGCCTCCCACCCGTGCGTAGCATGTAACACGAGTATCTCACTAGTTATGATAATACAGAAGAGGCAAATCAATAATTTGGTCAAAAGTTCAAAGGTCAGCATCACATAAAATCGTCAATTTTCATCAGATTGACCTGAAATTTTAAGAATTTGCATATCGGTCACTGAATTGGTTCACCAATCAAAAGCTACAAGCTGACTGTTTTTTTTTTTAGATCAAAAGGTCAAAGGTCAGGGTTGTGTAAAATCATCATTTTCACCCGATTGACCTGAAATTTAACGGTTTTCGTCATTTTGATCATAGGTAAGAGGAAGAAGACGTCTGATACAAACGGATGCAGACAGGCTTTGCATTTTCAGATGCTTTCTCATTAATGTTGTGATAAGATCAATGTCAATTTGGATGTTGATCTCATTAATAAAGATGAAATTGGGGATATCTTATTGTGTGTAGCCTTTGAAGCTGGGATTGTTTTAATTTTTGCCATGATACTGGAGTACTGCAAGGTGGGTTCTGGGCGACCACGTGTGACGTCACGTCGGAAGGATAAACATATCTGGTTGGTGCTCCTTTGGAATCGGTTCCAGACAGCAAGTTTGACAGCTCGCAGGATCCCCAGCTTGAGACCTATCAGTGCCAGCACTGTCAGGAATCGTTACGCAGGCATACCATCTGACATGACGACCAGCACGACATCCAATTTTGTTGCCACGTCACAACATGCGTGCCTAGCTTGATATAGGCAACGTTTGAGGTTCAGGAGACAAGATTGGGCAGCTATCCTCTTTACAGTTGAGTCGAGGTTGCATCGACAACAGTGATGGTCGTGGTCACATTTATCGATGGGAAGAGGAACGTTTTGCTGACGCATGCACTGTGCAATGTTCTTTGTTCAGCAGTGGAAGCGTGATGGTATGGGAAGGCATCACCACACATCACATAACCCAACTGGAGGTGTCGTGCCGTGTACGGCGGAGTGAGGCCATTGTGGGCTGGGCCGAGTGAGGCATGTGTTGGCGTTGCCTGGAATAAAGATGGTGCTTGATCCTATCTGCGTATCCGCATCTTTATAACAAAGACATTACAATTGGCGACGAGGATTTTTCGGACCATGGCTACGTCGTATGGAAAGGTCCCAGAGTATGCTGGGGACAACTTTGAACTTTTTGCACGGCAGCTGAGCTTTTATTTCATCGCAAACGACATCGTCCAGGTGGGGAAGCAGGAAGTGATTCTTCAATCGTCCCTCTCGGCGTAGGTTTTCCGTTTGCTGTGTGATTTGATTTCGCTGGCGAGGACGTCGGATGATGCTGTTACCTACAAGTCCATGGTGAAGACGTTGCACGATCATATTAAACCAGGCAAGTCACCGCAGTTATCGCGGTAAGAGTTCGACAACCTGGTTCAGTTTCCCGATGAGAGGGTAGCTGATTTCGTGGCCAGGCTCAAGCAGCTGGCGGGGGATTGTCGTTTTGGTGACGATGAACGATCACAAAGATTGAAGGATCGTTTTATCGCGGGGTTGCGAGATGAGAAGATGGTCGCGTCAATTTTACGGATAACGTTTGAAGAGATTACGTTTGCTAAAGCGGTTGAAGCTGCGGCTGTTGTGGAACAAGCTAGAAAGGATGTTCGCGCCATTGTTGGGGAGGACTCTGCGGTTAATGCCATAAGCTGCTGGAGGGTCACGGGTTTGAAATTCTTCTGCGGGAGGGTCACGTGCTCGCAATTCTCCAACTGGGTCGGCGGATCAGGGAATTTCTTCTTCTTCTTCCCGGATACATGCAAGCAGTGCGTTACAGGCACAACTACCACAGCAGCCTTGTCAGGGATGTGGTGGTTCACATTCTCGTGGGAGCTGTCCATTTCGGAATGCGGTGTGTTACCGGTGTGGTAAGACTGGCCATGTGTAGAGGGTCTGTTGGGGCCGTGCACCGTCATCGGTTGATGTGGTCGGGGCTGGCAGTGAGTTTGTTCAACAGGGCGTTTTTCCGATGACGTCAGCTGCGTATCACCCCTTTGTGGTGGGTGTCAGTGTGAATGGCAGGTCAGTCAACTTCACAGTGATAACGGGGCATCAGTCAGTCTCGTGAGTAAACGGATCTGGCGTCAGTTGGGTTGTCCGGTGTTAGCCTCGATACACACAACCTTCGTACTTGCACAGGGGAGATGATAAAGCCATTAAGCTTGATGGATGTATTGGTTCTTTATCGGGACCAGCAAGCGGTGTTGCCTTTGCATGTGGTTGATGGTTCTGGACCATCTCTACTTGGTCGTGATTGGTTGCACACCATTCGTCTGGATTGGGCAAACATTTACAGTGTGCGTACGTCATTTCCATCTCCTTCGCGCTTGGAAGGGATCTTGGAAAAATACCAGCTTCTATTCGGGCCTGAACTTCTATTCTATTCGGGGAAGCTCAAAGGTGCTCAAGGTCACCTGCACATGAAGAAGGTGTCAGTCTGCGATTCTGTAAGCCTCGACCAGTGCCATATGCCCTTCGCGATTGTGTCAAAGCGGAGCTCGATCGATTGGAAAAGATTGGGGTCATTGAACCAATGGAACACTCTGAGTGGGCGATGCCCGTGGTCACAGTGCTTAAGCCGAATGGAGGTATTCACCTGTGTGGTGATTTTAAAGTGACTGTTAACCCCAACCTTTGTGTGGAGCAGTATCCACTGCCATCCATCGACGAGATATATTCAAAGATGGCGGGGGTCGGTACTTCATGAAGTTGGACTAACGTCATGCGTACTTTCATCTTGAGATCGCGCCGGAGGATCGTCACCTCCTTACCGTCAATACGTGCCATGGTATGTACCAGTATGCCCGCCTTTGTTTCGGGATCGCTTCAGGTCCAGCAACGTGGCAGAAGGCGATGGATCGTCTTTGTACCGACTTACCTGCACAATGCTGCTTGGATGACATCCTCATTGTGGGCGCCACGGCCGTACAGCATCTTGAGAACATTGACAAGGTGATGTCTAAGTTAGCTGCTCATGGCCTTCGCTTGAACAAGGAGAAATGCTTATTCTTTCAGAAGCGAGTGGAGGACCTGGGGCATGTCATCATCCCAGAGGGGCTGTCACAAGCCCCTCAGAAAGTAGACGCTATAGCTGACATGCCCAGCCCAAGGGACAAATTTCAGCTTTGTTCCTTCATTGGGCTTGCTCAGTATTACCAGAGACATGAGCTTGCTCTGCTGACTCACATGCTGCGTCAAAATGTTTGTTGGAGGTGGAGTTTGGTGGAACAAGCAGCATTTGAACGAGTCAAAGCTCACCTTACTGCAGACATGGTACTCGCACATTATGAACCGTCACGTCCTCTCATTCTGGCGTGTGACAGCTCATCATACGGCATCGGTGCCGTCTTGTCTCAGGTAATGAGTATGTATCTGAGGTGTTTGCTGTGTTCATGCATGCTAATGGTATCAAACACCCGAGGTCGGCGCCTTACCACCCAGCTACAAATGGCCAGGCTGAGTCATTTGTCAAAGCATTGAAACATGCCTTGCGTAGACGCCAAGCGATTCGATCTGTGCAGGGAAGGGTTGATGTGTTTTTTCATGCCTATTGTAATTCATTGCATTCTACTACACAGGAAACGCCTGCATTCCGCATGTATGGCCGACAATTGCAGTCGCGCCTGGACTTGCTTCGACCTGGTGCACCCAAAGTTGTTACGGCACCCAATGTTCGTTCATTCATGGTGGACCAGCCAGTTTTGGCACGGGACTATGTACACCGAAAGAAATGGGTGCCGTCTGTTGTGATCCAATATTTCGGTCCAGCTAACTACTTGTTCGTACTTTGGCCGGGCTTATCTGGAAAGTCATGTGAATCAATTGTTGGCTCACTCGTCCGGTCATTCACACAAAACCAATTCCGTTCCGCCGTGCGATGTGTCCTCATTCATTGAGCTGCCTGTGACCACGTTTCGGCCAGCTGCCCATCCATCTGTGGAGCCGGATGTTCATGTCAGTGAGAGTAGTGTGTGTTCCTCCAGTTTCGGTTGAGCCTAATTTGGTGTCTGGTGGGGAGCCGTCATCTGTTTCCAATGCATCACCATCGCCGGTCATGTCCACGGCTCAATGCCCGCGTGTTTCTTCTAGACACATTGTGCGACCAGCATATTTGAGGGGCCGAGTGAGGCCTGTGTTGCAGTTGCCTGGAATAAAGATGGTGCTTGATCCTATCTGTGTGTCCGCATCTTTATAACAAAGACATTACAGAGGTCATTAATAGCAATTTGACAAGTATTTGGTACTGTGATGAGGTTCTCCATCCTCACATCGTCCCATTCCTGCTGGTTCATGGACATCACATTACACCTGGACAGGATAACGCATGCCCTCATGTCGCACGAGTGGTCACCGACTTCATTGCACAACAGAACATTCCCACACTTTCCTTGTCAGCTGTTTCACCTGATCTTTGTCCCATACAACATGTGTGGAATGAAATGGAACGACAATTGTGCCATCTTCAAGACCATCCGGCGACATTGGCTCACCTGTTGCTGGCCTTGGTACAGATCTGGAATGACATCCCTCAAGCCTTCTTCAACCATCTTGTGTCCTCATTGAGGCATCATTGCCGAGCGTGTGTCAACGTCACACTAGACCTAGTGTCACATGTGGTCACACTAGATACTGAGCAGTTAACTGACTTTTGACCGCTCCCCTATTCGAGCCTCTGGAGACATGTCTTGCACACACGTGTTGACATTCTCATGTCGATTTCATATTTATCAAACACTACATATTGATATGACTAAACAACGCAATGTGTTTGTTTTCATTTCTCTTTTCACATCGGTGTAAATGATGCACATACACTTTTTCCGCTAGTATATACAGTATACAGTATATATAATACTTACTTTCTTTTTTTCTCTTTCTTTGTCATAGGAGATTGAGGTAAAACTTAAAGTCAAACATCCTGAGTTGGAGAAAATGAACCATACTGTTCAAGAACTATTGTCTGGCTACGATCACAGTCCCTCTGTGAAGGCAATCCTGGAGGATCTTCAGCTGAACTGGACCAGTATGTCCACACAGGTGGGTTCAGAATAGCTCAGTCATGAACATACTGAGTTTTGTGTGGGCACATAATGTACCATCACTGCAAATGTTTAGTCATTGGATAAACAACGCCACACTTATTGCCAACAACATTTGGTAGGAATTTCAGGACCACAAAATTGCATTAAATGAAGAACAATCCTCATGAAATTAGTAAGGACAATCTCACAACTCTGCTTACTTACTTAGTTACTATTGTGATGGCCTAGTCATGAGGACATGAAACTAGCATCCCAGAAGGTTTGGGTTCAAATGTACTTTCCAAGGTGATCATGTGATCATGTCATGTGCGATCTTGTGACATCCTCTGATAAACAAGTGGCGAATGGGACCATGGACATCTGTTGATGATCACATTGATAAATGAGTGTGACCATTTCACAACTTTTGGTTGACATAGATTACCTTGCAGGAAATGCTAAAATATTACGCCGTGGTACAGATTGGGGTCAGTAGTTGGTAGACTTGAAATGTACAGAATGGACTTCATAAGAAATTCCACCACTGTACTGGTGTTATGACATTAGTCCAGACAAATAACACATGTGCTTTGGTGTTTCATGAAAGTATTTCCCCACAATTGTATTCACTGCTCGGAAACCGTGTTTCTTCACTTGAAAAACCGATTGTGTTCGCAAGGTGTGTTGAATTCAGGTTTGGCTTCTTGCTAAACATCACTGTCATGCCAAGTTGTGTATGTCGCACTCATTGGCTTTGTAAAAGAGTTGTATGCTTTTCTTGCAGTTGCACAATGTGAAAGGCGGGCTCCATAGGCGGGTGGAAATGTGGAACACATACAACGATGTGCTGCACAAGACCAGAGGGCAGCTGGCAAACACAGAATACACCCTTGAGGATCATCTCACTCTCTCAGGCTCCTCAGACATGGTCATGCTGCAGGTGGAAAGGCTGCAGGTGTGCTCCTATCAACTGTATAGTTTGACCTAGCCATTGTTTTACATCAATATAAATCAATATGAATGGTTTTGTGACGTCAGATCAAGTACTCTATTGATGGCAGTGAATTTGAAGTCAATTAAAATGTATACGTGTCATATATTATCACTATAAATGGTGTACCTGTAAATATCAAATTGTTGGTTTGACACACGTAATTTTGTCACGGTGTGTGCAGATTGATGGATTTTTATGGATTTATCTGAGAGAAATTGCTTATCGTCATTCTCACATAATTTTATCGGTTTTAGACATTTTTCTATGAGCACTCATTAACACAAGTTTCAACTAGAACGTCACTCGGTAGAACGCAAACCTCCGCCAGATTGAGCAGTTTACGTTTTGCATCCACTGATAGGTCAGATCTGGATCCAGACCTCAACCAAAATCAAATCGGCTTGTTCTTGTCACCTAACAAACTCATCCACCAAGTTTTGTCGCAAGTCGTCCACAACTTTTTGAAATATCGTGCTTTATATCGTTTTTGTCCCTATCGCTGATTCGAGAAGAATCACTTGACTAATTAAAAAAAAACTCTCATATCCGGATCCGCATTCACATCTTCATCAAAATCGAATTCATTTGTCCTTGTCTCACACCCAACCAGCTCACCAAGTTTTGTCCAAATCCTTCCATAATTTTTTGAGATATTGTGCATCATATCGGTTTTAGCCCAATCACTCAATGGTGAATGAAGAATGTCTGAAAAAATTAATTTTCCGATCCGGATCCCTACTTCACCAAAATCTAATCATTTCGTCCTTGTCACATACCCAACCTCTCCACCAAATCTCGTCCGAATACATCCACAACTTTTTGAGATGTCCTGTTCACAAACAGACAGACACACGACATCTTTGATACGTTTATCTGGGAGGAGTGGGTGAATGGAGTTGGTGTGGTCAGTTACTGGAATGAAGATATAGACCCCCATTTGTTTTTGCATAGTTTGAAGACTTTTTGAACTTTTTATTAAGGACATATGGATAGGGACAAGTCGTGCTGTTTCTTCGTGCGCTGTTGGGAGGTGGTGTTGTAACCTGTAGCGACTAGAGAAGGTTAAGAATGCCTTGCACATGTTAGGGTTAGGGTTAGGGTTGCGGTTAGGGTGTTTATGACACCTTAGGGGTTTTAGTTTCTCGAGAACTGTTTCGGTTTAATTGATATCCCCGTAGGAAATGACTTGGGTTAATTACCTTAATTAATAACCAACCGGGTTTGGACATCGCTGAGAATGAAAAGTGCATTCTCCATTCGGTGCACTTTGTAATCAAATTGCCTTAAGCGTGGTCATTCGCGGAGTTGATCTCCGGTGTGCTCCATCTGCACACCATTTGCCATTGTAGTTGCACTGTAAGCAGTTTTTTTGCGAACTGTGCACATGACAGTATAGTTTGAAAACATTCTTCCCTTTGTTATTTAGCTCCCCCATGAGCCCTAGACTCTTATATAGAAACATCCCATACACATGGGTTATGCCCTGGGATATCTGAACGATGATCTTACTATAATTCACCAAATGTCCGTCCGTCTGTCTGTCTGTCTGTCTGTCCGTCCGTCTGTCTGTCTGTCCGTCCGTTCCCAGGTACCGCAAAAACGGCTGAACCGATCGCAACAAAATTTTGGGTGGGTAATCCTGGGACCCCCTGGAGTAAAATAGGGTATATTGTTTTTCCAATTTCAGCTTTGGTCTCCAACATTTTCAGGTTTGGACTCCCGCCTGACGTTATTGTCCCGGGTACCCCGGGTACCGCAAAAACGGCTGCACCGATCGCAACAATACACCTCCATGCCCGTGGGATTCCCACGGGTGACCCCACTAGTTGGTAAAATTTGTAACCCAAGGCAGGAATATTACGAATACCAACACTTTTACAACAGCTTCCTGTTTTCCTAACGGGCCCCTATGCTAGCAATAAAGATAACAGCTTAATCAGAAGAAATTACAACAATGTCAGCTCAACAATTTGGTGGTGTAATGGTTAAAGTCCCCACTCTTAGTTTGGGAGGTCAGCAGTTTGATCCCTAGTTGAGTCAAACAAATAGGGCCGGTGCAACCACTAGGCAAACTAGGCAGTTCCCGAGAACGGCGAAATCTATGGTCAGTAAAAATGAGTGAAAAAAAACTATGTGTGATATCACACAAGTAAACAAGCGGACTGCCAGCCGCAAGCCAGGCGAACATCCCCCACCCCACCTCCGGGGATGCCAGTGAATGCCCCGCAATTTTGTATTCAAGTAAGAACTGCAAACACCACCTGAAAACAGCTGGTAATGGGGGGTGCCATTGTAACATCCTCAGCACCACGAACACCGTCTGAGTTTTTTTAATTTTTTTTGTATACAAGATCGAGGCTCATGTAAGAGCTAACATCAATCACAAAAAAGGACAAACGGACACACAAAACATGCAATAAAGGGAGCGGGAGACAAGATGGGGAGAGAGAGGGAAGCACACAAGTGCAAGAGTAGAGAACAGGGACAACGGAAGATCTGTGGGAGGGAGAGGGCTTGTGGCGAGGAGGCATGGGAAGGCGGTGGGGGGGGAGGGCGTGGGGGGTGGGAGAGGTATAAAACACATGGACCATCTTTAGTGTTGTCTTTAGACCATGAGTTGCCCCATCTTTAGCTCCCACAAGTGAACCCAGCACCAACCTCACACTGGCATTGCATGGGAGATCACGTAAATGGTTCCTTCTCTGCTTTGCCTCAATGTTCCTTCCCCCTGCCCTGCACCCCCTCCCCCCCGAGTCTTTACCATCTGTGGTACGAACCACGTTAACTGTGTATACTAACCGTGTTAAGCCAGTTGAGATATCGGGGGTGCGAGTGGGTGGTAAAATTTTATTGTTGAATTACTGAACTTGCTGAGGACTTGGAGATACCGACACATGGTGAACCAGATTCGGTCCGTATTAGGAGAAAGAGGAAGCAGATCACATGAAACAGATGATGAGTCTATTGAGAACCCCATGGAAAAGTTCAAAGTGAACTTTTTCTTTTGCAATCCTTGACACAACAACACAATTGGTCGAAGAAAGATTCACACACATGCATCCAATTAGTTCAGTGTTTGGCTTCCTCGATGACGTTGGCAGTTTGTAGAATAGAACATCAAAGCAAATGCTGAAAAATTACTTGAAGCTAGAGCAAGCTTTACAACAGGGTGACTCCAGAGATATTGATCCTTCTGATTTGTTTGGTGAATTACGAGCCATTGCGTAAGGAGTTCCAAAGTGGGCACGACCACAACAGGCTTGGAACTTTGTTTGCAGAAATAAGCTCACAGATAATGCTCCCAACACATTTATTCCTCTCCACATCCTCTTCACCCTCCCTATTTCCGTGGCCAGTCGTGAGTGAAGCTTCTCCAAGCTAAAGTTGATCAAAACACACATTCGCTCCTCAATAAAGCAAGAAAAGCTTGTTGGCCTAAATCTACCGTGTCAGGAGAACATGACATTGCACAAAACATTCACCTGAAGGAACTCGTTTATACATTTGGAAAACTGAAAGCTTGGAAAGAAACATTTAGAACTTCCTTTGATCGCATATAACTAACTTATAATTATAGTATTACATCACATGATCCATGTTACACTTTATAATGTGCATTTGATCAAGTACATGTCATGTGAAAAGTGTAGATGCAGGTGAATGTACAATCGGTATCAGATTCTCCTTTTTCATGTAAAATAAATTTGTAGTTAACCTCCGCTAACGAAGGTGGATGGATACATCCTTCTCTCCTTTACACCATTCTCTCCTTTACACCATTCTCTCCTTTACACCATTCTCTCCTTTACATCCTTCTCTCCTTTACACCATTCTCTCCTTTACACCATTCTCTCCTTTACATCATTCTCTCCTTTACACCATTCTCTCCTTTACACCATTCTCTCCTTTACACCATTCTCTCCTTTACATCCTTCTCTCCTTTACACCATTCTCTCCTTTACACCATTTTCTCCTTTACACCATTCTCTCCTTTACACCATTCTCTCCTTTACACCATTCTCTCCTTTACACCATTCTCTCCTTTACATCCTTCTCTCCTTTACACCATTCTCTCCTTTACACCATTCTCTCCTTTACACCATTCTCTCCTTTACATCCTTCTCTCCTTTACATCCTTCTCTCCTTTACACTATTCTCTCCTTTACACCATTCTCTCCTTTACATCCTTCTCTCCTTTACACCATTCTCTCCTTTACACCATTCTCTCGTTTACATCCTTCTCTCCTTTACACCATTATCTCCTTTACATCCTTCTCTCCCTTACACCATTCTCTCCTTTACACCATTCTCTCCTTTACACCATTCTCTCCTTTACATCCTTCTCCTTTACACCATTCTCTCCTTTACACCATTCTCTCCTTTACACCATTCTCTCCTTTACATCCTTCTCTCCTTTACACCATTCTCTCCTTTACACCATTCTCTCCTTTACACCCTTCTCTCCTTTACACCATTCTCTCCTTTACACCATTCTCTCCTTTACACCATTCTCTCCTTTACACCATTCTCTCCTTTACATCCTTCTCTCCTTTACACCATTCTCTCCTTTACACCATTCTCTCCTTTACATCCTTCTCTCCTTTACACCATTCTCTCCTTTACACCATTCTCTCTACACCATTCTCTCCTTTACATCCTTCTCTCCTTTACATCCTTCTCTCCTTTACACCATTCTCTCCTTTACACCATTCTCTCCTTTACACCATTCTCTCCTTTACACCATTCTCTCCTTTACATCCTTCTCTCCTTTACACCATTCTCTCCTTTACACCATTCTCTCCTTTACATCCTTCTCTCCTTTACACCATTCTCTCCTTTACACCATTCTCTCCTTTACACCATTCTCTCCTTTACACCATTCTCTCCTTTACACCATTCTCTCCTTTACACCATTCTCTCCTTTACATCCTTCTCTCCTTTACACCATTCTCTCCTTTACACCATTCTCTCCTTTACACCCTTCTCTCCTTTACACCATTCTCTCCTTTACACCCTTCTCTCCTTTACACCATTCTCTCCTTTACACCATTCTCTCCTTTACACCATTCTCTCCTTTACACCATTCTCTCCTTTACACCATTCTCTCCTTTACACCATTCTCTCCTTTACACCATTCTCTCCTTTACATCCTTCTCTCCTTTACACCCTTCTCTCCTTTACACCATTCTCTCCTTTACACCATTCTCTCCTTTACACCATTCTCTCCTTTACACCATTCTCTCCTTTACATCCTTCTCTCCTTTACACCCTTCTCTCCTTTACACCATTCTCTCCTTTACACCATTCTCTCCTTTACACCATTCTCTCCTTTACATCCTTCTCTCCTTTACACCATTCTCTCCTTTACACCATTCTCTCCTTTACACCATTCTCTCATTTACACCATTCTCTCCTTTACACCATTCTCTCCTTTACACCATTCTCTCCTTTACACCATTCTCTCCTTTACACCATTCTCTCCTTTACATCCTTCTCTCCTTTACATCCTTCTCTCCTTTACACCATTCTCTCCTTTACACCATTCTCTCCTTTACACCATTCTCTCCTTTACACCATTCTCTGCAAGGTTTTGGGCACAGACTTTTTATAGATTTCCGAATTTCCCCCTGCTTTGCTTCACCCCTCCCCTCATCCGTGGGCGGAGCCACCTTTGCGCTTGGTCTTGGCGTGATCTTCTTCGGTGGGCGCTCCTGATTCGTGCCCGAAAACAGCCCCCAGGGCACTCGTGAAGAGAATCGGCTCGTGAGTGTCCGGTTTTGGTGTAAACCTTTGTTACAGGCGTTCATGAAGCGAAATGAAACGGTTTTTGGGCGCTGCGCTGATAATGTGGTCGTGGGTGATGAAAATATGTGGCAGATGGTGTATGTAGAGATGAACATTTTGGGGTTTTTCCCTGCACAATCGCAATGCAGATGCTGCTATCAACATGGACTCTAGACGGTTAAACTAAGCAATATGACTCAAATAACAGCTATGGGAGGATTTATTTGGGACTCATAACCACAACAATATTTTAACATAGAGCAGGATTCGATAAGTGAACTAGAACGGCACTCATTGGAGAGCATACCTCCGCCTGGTTGGCCATATCACTCAATGGTGAAGAATCACTTTAAAAATTCTCCTAGCTGGATCCGGATCCGGATCTTCACCAAAATTGAATCGATTCTTCCTCGTCACACACACAACCTGTCCAACAAGTTTCGTCGAAATCTGTCCATAACGTTTTGAGATATTCTGGTATGTATCGTTTTTGGCCCGACCTCCCAATGGTGAAGAATCACTTGATAAATTAAATAATTCTCATATCCGAATCCAGATCTCCACCAAAATCTAATCATTTCGTCATTGTCACATACGCTACATCTCTGCCAAATTTCGTCGGAATCCGTCCACAACTTTTTGAGATATTTTGTTCACAGACACCTTTGGTGGCTGAGGTAAGAAAGACACTACATTACACGACAGGTGCACAAATCCTGACCCAGTCCTAACGAGATATCACAAAGCAAGTACTTCGGGTATTACTAAGTTATCACCGTAAGTCTGATTTAACAAAAGGATGGGTCCAGATCATGGTGTTTGCCTAGATATAAGTAAACCTTCAAGGTGTGGAAGTAAAAAAAATAAAAAATAAGGTATCACTATCAGAGTCAGGGGTGGTTGGGTGGGTGAGGTCTTTCCTCATGGCACAAGCTGAAAAGGTTGTAGTGGTGAGAATGTGATCTGATAAAAACAAGATGAACAGCAACTCATATGGAGGGTTTCTGACTCGTGGAATGACATCTATGTGGCTTTCACTTTTTTTTTTTTGTATACAAGATCGAGGCTCGTGTAAGAGCTACCATTAATCACAAAAAGACAAACTGACACATAAAACATGAGATAAAGGGAGCGGGAGAACAAGATGGAGAGCAGGGACATCGGGAGATCTGTGGGAGGGAGAGGGTTGGGGGGTGGGGGTGGGAGAAGTATAAAACACATGGACATTGCTAGGACTTCCAGGAAAGAAGTCGGAATTTCAAAAAAGCGTAAAACTCTCCCATATTCTCCAACTGTTCCATCCGAGCGCTGTACCCATTATCCTTGAAGAACCCACCCAATTAATTTCCGTTCCAGCTCTTCCTACCACTGCTAACCAACACTCGCTCTCTCCCAACTGAACTAAAGTAAACTGGAACTCCTCACTGTAACTCGTCTCTTATGTCCTTACTGTGCGTCGGGAGTTCATCTCACTCATCATCACGTGTTCATGTACCATCCTAAGTACCTAGTTTCTAACAATGATTTGCCGGTGGGACCAGACTCAACAAAACGGTGGGATTTTATATTGGATTTGAATCAGTGGAGGTTATAATTAGAAGGAGTAGAGGGTATCGCAGATGAGTAAATACAGGCTTATGGGCCCCATGTGGTGCTGCTATGTGATTGACAAATGACCTCTCGTGCGCAAACACAAGGCCCTGCCCCGTCAAGGCGAAGTGAGCAGCACCAACCCAGTGGCATTTATCAACACTTATACATCACCAAGAGCTCCCACCAATTGGCGTGCACATAGAAATATTAGCTGAGAGTAATACGTCACAAAAAATCGTTCAAATGATTTGAACGCATCTGTAAACCGACAGGACGGTGCAGGTCGAGGTACTGCACTCACCTGTTACCTGTCTAGTCTTTTTCATTGTTGATCTGACAAATAATCCTACTGTTGATTTTCAGGAAGTTTAATGTATCAAAAAATGCACTGCCCTCGTATGGACGTTATAGGCTGGGTGTCCCTCTGCTAACATTAGCTCATAGACATTAAAGACCCCAGGATATCTTTTGGAAAGAGTGGGTGAGTTATCTTCTAGATCTAGACTCTGTACAAATCCTAAATACCCATCCTAAATAGCTCGAAAGTCCAACCCCAAAGTTTGTGCCCTGTTACCCTTCACCCACAGCAATGCACTTGTAAAATATTGACTACTCTCTCTGAAATTTGATCAGTTGCAGATCAGTCGAGGTACTGTGAAACAGAAGATAACCATCAGTTTTAAGGTTCTCAACAAACTCAATATTGTGTCACTTTGTTTTTAGATTTGAATTCATTTATAAAGGGTCGGCTAGCAAAATATCATGTATCTTCATTTTTATTATTATTATTATTTTTGTATACTGAATCGAGGCTCGTGAAAGAGCTAACATTTATTTCACAAACAAACAAACAAAATATACAAAAAGAGGGAGCGGAAGACAAGATGGGGAGAGAAGGGGAAGCACACAACCGCAACATTTGAGAGCAGGGAGAAGTGTGGGAGGGAGAGGGCTTGGGGGCAGGGGGCAGGAGGCTTGGGGGGGGGGGGGGGGGGAGAGGTATAAAACACATTACCAAGCTTGTAGTCATTCTTCACAATCCCACAGGCTCTACAGGGGGAGACTGAAGGTCAAGACATTGTTGATAAGCTCAACTCTGCCACAGCAGCCATTTTGCAACAATGCAACCCATGTGTTGAGGAGGTTCTCCAGAAACAGCTGCAACAGGTCATGGCTAGGTGAGTTAGAGCTGAAATCAAATAATCAGAAACCTTCCGGGCAGCCGGCTCAGTTGTCATTTGCCATCCTTTGTGCTTATCTTTACAAGATATTGTAAATTGACATTTCTGATTGACAATTTAACATTCACTCTCAAATGTTTCATTTTTATTTGCTGTGATATTTACACAAAATGGTGGAAATTGGCACAAATCATAATCTGAATGAATGAATGAATGATCTTTTTAAGGCCATTTTCCCCGCAAGAGTGGGGGTTAGCCTTGCGGGCCCCATGACAATCATGGTTCCCTGTTTGAGGCAATGTTTTTATGGCCGGATGCCCTTCCTGGCGCCAACCCTTAGTCGCCTCTTACGATGCGCAGGGGATACGGTGTACCTATTCTAAATCGGGAAACACACTGGGATCATTCATCCCAGCAAGCTGGTACTCAATTTGCCGACCTCGGAAGGATGACAGGCTGAGTCAACCCCCCTGGCGTTAATTCAGCGATAGACTGGGATTCGAACCCAGGATCCTAGGATCCCAAGCCAGCACCCTAACCGCTAAGCCAACACCAGGCACAAATCATAATATATGGGAAAATATTTAATATTGGGCATGCGTCCACCTTTGTGCTGGTGTGTACATTATTCCTAGGTGGAACACGATGCAGCAAAAGTTGGCAACCCGGCTGGAGGTCGCACGTGGCCTTCTCGCTTCCTGGAATGCATACAGTCAGCAGCAAGCTGGTATAGCAGAACAATTACAGGACTTGGAGGATCAGGCCAGAAAATTGGTAAAAGCTCCCACAGGCCATGAGAGCTCTGGGGAAGAAATGTACCTGAGAATACAAGAATGCCAGGTGAGACAAAAGTTGTGACAACACAAACATAGGTGCTCACAGTGAATCGTGCAAGTTACGACATGTTCTTATTATTTGTTATTATTATTATTATTATGATTAATGTTTCAGTAACTAAAGGCTCATCTTGGAGATTGTACGTATAATATGCCGGCATCTATATGTTGTGAGGATTTTTCTGTGTACATAGACGATACACGTTGCTGCAGAAAAGCTCCATTTGCAGCTTGTGGACCTTGAGCGAGTTGGAGATAGACTGATGAAGCAGCTTACTACTCTAGAGGCAGAGTATATCCATGTGGAGATTTCGGGCCTGGTCCACCGGCAGGCTGACTTGCTCAAGGATCTCGCCAGGCAGAAAGCTACCTTGCAGGTCAGTCGATCTTCTGAGGGGTGTCATCTCCCCAAAATACACTGGAATTTAACCAGCTGCTTCAAATACATCGGTACATTCGTGAATCTTGGCTTTGTTTGGGAAGGACTGGACTTCCAGCATAATTCGCATGGAGACTATTCATGCTCTTCTGTTTGCATTCCAAGCGTCGGCTAAATCGTTTTTAGCACAAAATATTAGTGTATGCTCACTGAAGCATCTCACTGTTTTTCTTTGCTTTCTTCAATGGCCGACTTCTTAATCCTGAGCTTCGCTTTCGAATGAAGAACATTCCAAATCTGTTACACCTTAAACTCTTTTTTTTTAAATCCCTCCGTACACATTTCCACAGCTGTTTATTGCCTCAGTTATTATTTTTTTAAATGGCGCTTCATCCATCGTAGCTGATCGGGGTTAGGTTTATTTCATTATTTATTTATTTAAGGCTCGTGGTGAAACTTGTATATAAATCACATGCAGGGCAAATAAAGTTTGGTAGATATCAGTATACAGTGCATTCAGAAAGTATTCAGACCCCTTCACTTTTTTCACATTTGGTTATATTGCAGCCTTATGCTGAAATCGTTTAAATTTATTTTTTCCCTCATAATGGGATTATGGGTCCCTCATTTCCCTCATTATGGGTCCCTCATAACCCATAATGACAAAGAGAAAACAGGATTTTAGAAAGTTTTTCAAATTTATTTTTAAAAAAAAACTGAAATATCACATTTACATAAGTATTCAGACCCTTTGCTATGTGTTACGTGTTCCTCCCCGACCTCCTGGTCTCGGTATACCTCCGAACCCCGAGAGGAGCCACGGCAGAAAAATATGTTATTCTATATTAGAAATCAACAGTGAAACCACACCAATGATTTTAAACGAACAAATGTTGTATTAAAAATCACACACAAATAACAGTACAACAAGAGTAGGAATCAAGAGTACAATCAATATCTCCTATGATGGTACCATCAGCTAACATGCATAAGGTAACTCACTGTGCTCCAAGTGAGTGGAAAAGAACCTTCCCCAATGTCTCTATAATTCAAAGATAATCCCCTCCTGCGAGTAGGGATGAGGCGATGAGGCGAAGAGGCGAGTAATGAGGCGTAGGCAAGGCATGGACAGTCCCGTGGTCCAAACCAACCGCAAACTGGCGGTGAAAAGGGAAATAACTGCAAACTGGCGGTGAAAAGGGAAATCCCACAGGCGCGAACCAGACGTGTACATTCACAGTTCAATCAGCGAACCACAGCGTAATCTTCAAACGCCGCTTTTGTGCACACACATCCCCGGCAGACGACCGGATGTTGAGAAAAGCTGACGCGTAGCAACACCTTTTTCAGGGAACGAAGTGCGCGGTTCAAAATGGCCGATGGCTCTTACTTGAGTCGAAGCGCCCAGGCGAGGATTCTCCGGAACCTCAACGCCTATACCTGACTACGCAGGTTTCTCAATCCTCCAGCGATAACCTATCGCAGGAAAGTCCTTTCAAGGAGACTCAAAGGTTACTCGCGGCTTTCGTTCGATCACGCTCGCTACGGAGCTTCAAGACACGCGTCTTCTTCCACTTTTCTCCTCACGCCTTCTTCCTCTTCTTTTTTCCTCGTTTTCCGGTTCCCGATCCTGCTTCCTGTCTCTTTTTTACCATGAACGCTTTTAACCTTTTAACCACAATAACCATTTCCCTTAAACAACAACAATTATAATACATAGAACCAGAAGGGTTTCAAGTGGATGAAAACCACAACAGCAGAAGGGACAAATCCGTAACACTTCCCCCCCTCAAGAAAGAAAGTTCGAACCTAGTGAAAACTTTCTTTGTAGGCAACACCCTTTAAACATACAAAACTAACTCACCCCCAAATCATCAATTCCCGTGAGAAACAATAATCAATATTTCCCCAAAAATAAAGCAACAAAATTCCCCACAACCCACAGAGATTTCAAAAGTTAATTCACTCTGGACAAAGCATCAACAACGACATTGTCCCTGCCCTTTACATGTTCAATTTACCAGTTGGACTCCTGCAAAGCCAAACTCCATCTCAGCACCCTCTGATTTTTTACTTTTAGTTTCTTTTGAATGAAGGTTAAGGGGTTGTGATCAAAAACCCAAAGGCCAGCAAAGCTACAGCACTTTTCCCGGGAGGCCGAGCTGAAAGCCAGGTTCCATGGTGGTTGGGTGGTGAGGCCTGGAAGTATTCACTACATGGACGCCTTTAGGAACGTGGAGTTCACGGTTAGTCCGTGCAGGAAATTCACTACATGGACGCCTTTAGGAACGTGGCGTTCATGGTTAATCCATGTAGGAATTTTGGGCTCGGCTGCTCCACAGCATTCAGTGCTTCAACTCTTTCTAACTTTCGTAATAATCACGGTTGGACCACTTGTCACTGTAGATAGCGGGTTGTGAATAGCGGTCTCCTTCTCGGCCACTACCCTGATAATCATTCCTTCGGGAGCTGCCGTAACTCTGGGAGCCTCCATAGTAATATCGACTGCGGCCACCACCAAAACTACCGCCACGTTTTCCTCTTCTGTAGCCCCCTCGACGCCTATGGCCTGCCTTCTCTACGGCTATGGTCCGACCATCCAAATCCTTGCCATTCCAATCCTTCTCTGCCTCTTTGGCGTCCTTTGTGTTTTCAAATGTGACAAAGCCAAACCCTCTTGAGTTTTGCGTTTCCCTGTCTTTTACCAGCCGCACTTCCAAAAGCGGTCCATATTTGCTGAAGACAGAGGTCAGAACTTCTTCTTTGTTTTGAAGTTCAGTCCACCGACAAATAACTTGCCAAATTTGCCGCCACCCCTAACTGGTGTGGTGTTATTTTCCCGACTGGGCTTTTTAACAACCATCGGGTTACCAGAAACTTGACCACCGGCCAAATCATTCCTGATAACAAAAGATACTCCCTCTACAGGAAGAGTGGCTTGTAAACCTACGGTGACCGGTCCTGACACCAAATCAGACTCTAAATGGATGACATGAAGTGGAGCTTTGACACAGCCACCAACCCCCTGTAAATGAACACTAACCCCAGTTTCCGTCTTCTCTGACAATGGCAAAATGCCTTCAAGCATCAAAGATTGATGTGCTCCTGTGTACCTCAATACCCTAACTGGTTTCTGGTTAGTCGAGTCTCCATCCAAGGACACAAACCCCTCTGAAATAAATGGTTGGTAACCCTTTTGAGGGCGATTTCTCACATTTGCCATTGCATTCGGAGTTGTACTAGTCTGACTCCGCTCCGGATTTTGCCTTTCCATAGCATAACATCGGGACATCAAGTGTTCAGGTTTATTGCAAAACGCGCAAGGAGGCCCGGAGGAGAAACTCGTAGTTTGTCTCGAGCCTCCCGGAGAATAAGTCTGTCTTGGAACTGTTGTCTTCTGAATTCTAGAAGTCGTAGTATCAGAGTGGTCCTCATAGTCATCTCGAGGCCGCCCCCATGAATTTTCGTTCTCTGCGCTGGATGTACCAGAGCTCCCCTGTTTAAGTCTAGGCGAAAAGTTAGGTTTGTGGAACCCCATCCTGTGTGTTAAGGCATAGTCATCTGCCATGGTTGCTGCCTCATACAACTTTGGTACTTTCCTTTCCTCCAGATGTACTTTAATGTCCTCGTGGACACACTGTTGGAATTCTTCCACCAGGATCAATTGTCGCAATAGTTCGAAGTCTTTCCCAACCCCTTTTGAATCGCACCACCGATCAAACATGGTTTCTTTCATTCTGGCAAACTCCACATGGGTCTCACTCTCCCTCTTCCTGGCATTCCGGAATTTTTGCCGGTAAGCTTCAGGGACCAATTCATAGGCTTTGAGAATGTGTTTCTTCAATACCTCGTAATCTGCACATTGGTCAATCGGTAAAGCCGAATAAATATCTTGAGCTTTACCCACCAGAACACTTTGCACTAACATGGTCCAGGACTCCTCAGGCCATTTTAGCACTTGAGCCACTTTCTCAAAGTGTGAAAAAAAATTGGCTACCTCCTTTTCATTGAAGGGTGGAACCAGCCTCACATGTCTGCCAACATCCCAGGTGTTCTGACTAGGTGTCGAACCAGTCGGCATGGATGGTACCTCTCCCCGTTCTTTCATTAAATCCAGCTCCTTGAGTTTAATTTCCTGCTGAAGCACTATTTCACGTCCCCTTAACTCCCTTTCGGCTTTTCTCTCCTCTGCTTCGAGTTCCCTTGCAGCTGTCCTTTTCTGTTCTCTTCTTTCTTCGAGCTCTCTTTCCTGTACGGGTCTTCTTTCCTCGAGTTCTCTTTCCTGTGCTGCTCTTCTTTCCTCGAGTTCTCTTTCCACTCTCCTTTCTTCTGCTTTTTTCTCTTCTAACCTTTCCTGGCTCTGCAATTGCATCTCCAGTTTCCGGAGCTCCACATTTTCTGGTTCCCCGGGTAACCAATCCAAGGCTGCCTCTTCCCATGTTCCTTGTCCCACCAGAGATTCTATCACCAATCTCTGCATCTCTGCTTTCCTCATATTCACTCGGACCTCCAAGCTAAAATGTCTGGCCAATACCAAGAGGTCCGATTTTTAAAAATGCTTGGAACTGTGCCTCACTAGGGGACGCCACAAACTTTCCTGCATCAAACACCATGTTGACTATCCGTTAACACCTGTTAACCTTCACACAAAAATTTTCCAATTTTTGAAAAATTTGGGAATGTTGGAAAAATTCCCAAATTTGGGAATTCTGGGAATGTTAGGGAATTCTTTCCCGGACGAAATTTATGGAATTTAATCCACAGTACGATATTTAGAGAATTTAATCAGTAAAGCCGAGCCCCCAATTTCTCCCCAGTACGAACCCCCAATTTCAATGGGGGTCAATCCCAAACGAATGTTATTAGGGAATTTTAGATCCCGGACGAAGACCCAATTTCGAGCCCACGAGTCAATTGGACGAGCCCACAATTTCTGTTACGTGTTCCTCCCCGACCTCCTGGTCTCGGTATACCTCCGAACCCCGAGAGGAGCCACGGCAGAAAAATATGTTATTCTATATTAGAAATCAACAGTGAAACCACACCAATGATTTTAAACGAACAAATGTTGTATTAAAAATCACACACAAATAACAGTACAACAAGAGTAGGAATCAAGAGTACAATCAATATCTCCTATGATGGTACCATCAGCTAACATGCATAAGGTAACTCACTGTGTTCCAAGTGAGTGGAAAAGAACCTTCCCCAATGTCTCTATAATTCAAAGATAATCCCCTCCTGCGAGTAGGGATGAGGCGATGAGGCGAAGAGGCGAGTAATGAGGCGTAGGCAAGGCATGGACAGTCCCGTGGTCCAAACCAACCGCAAACTGGCGGTGAAAAGGGAAATAACTGCAAACTGGCGGTGAAAAGGGAAATCCCACAGGCGCGAACCAGACGTGTACATTCACAGTTCAATCAGCGAACCACAGCGTAATCTTAAAACGCCGCTTTTGTGCACACACATCCCCGGAAGACGACCGGATGTTGAGAAAAGCTGACACGTAGCAACACCTTTTTCAGGGAACGAAGCACGCGGTTCAAAATGGCCGACGGCTCTTACTTGAGTCGAAGTGCCCAGGCGAGGATTCTCCGGAACCTCAACGCCTATACCTGACTACGCAGGTTTCTCAATCCTCCAGCGATAACCTATCGCAGGAAAGTCCTTTCAAGGAGACTCAAAGGTTACTCGCGGCTTTCGTTCGATCACGCTCGCTACGGAGCTTCAAGACACGCGTCTTCTTCCACTTTTCTCCTCACGCCTTCTTCCTCTTCTTTTTTCCTCGTTTTCCGGTTCCCGATCCTGCTTCCTGTCTCTTTTTTACCTTTAACCACAATAACCATTTCCCTTAAACAACAACAATTATAATACATAGAACCAGAAGGGTTTCAAGTGGATGAAAACCACAACAGCGGGAGGGACGAATCCGTAACATATGACACTTGAAATTTAGCTCAGGTGCCTCCCATTTCCCTTGATCATCTTTGAGATGTTTCTCCACCTTGATTGGAGTCCACCTGTGGTAAATTCAATTGATCGGACATGATTTGTAAAGGCACACACCTGTCTATATCAGGTCTCACAGCTGACAATGCATATCAGAGCAAAAACCAAGCCATGAGGTCGAAGGAACTGCCTGCAGAGCTCAGAGACAGGATTGTGTCGAGGCACAGATCTGGCGAAGCCTACAAAAAAAATTCTGCTGCATTGAAAGTTTCCAAGAGCCCAGTGCAGTGGCCTCCATAATTCTTAAATGGAAGAAGTTTGGAACAACTAGGACTCTTCCTATAGCTGGCCGCCCGGTCAAACTGAGCAATCGGGGGAGAAGGGCCTTGGTAATAGAGGTGACCAAGAACCCGATGGTCACTCTGGCTGAGCTCCAGAGATCCTGTGTGGAGATGGGAGAAACTTCCAGAAGGACAACCATCACTGCAACACTCCACCAATCTTGGCTTTATGGCAGAGTGGCCAGACGGAAGCCTCTCCTCAGTGGAAGACACATGAAAGCCCGCTTGGAGTTTGCAAAAAAGCACCTAAAGGACTCTCAGACTTTGAGAAACAAGATTCTGTGGGCTTTCATGTGTCTTCCACTGAGGAGAGGCTTCCGTCTGGCCACTCTGCCATAAAGCCCAGATTGGTGGAGTGTTGCAGTGATGGTTGTCCTTCTGGAAGTTTCTCCCATCTCCACACAGGATCTCTGGAGGTCAGACAGAGTGACCATCGGGTTCTTGGTCACCTCGCTTACCAAGGCCCTTCTCTCCCGATTGCTCAGTTTGGCCGGGCGGCCAGCTCTAGGAAGAGTCCTGGTTGTTCCAAACTTCTTCCATTTAAGAATTATGGAGGCCACTGTGCTTTTGGGAACCTTCAATGCAGCAGAAATTTTTTTTGTAGGCTTCCCCAGATCTGTGCCTCGACACAATCCTGCCTCTGAGCTCTGCAGGCAGTTCCTTCGACCTCATGGCTTGGTTTTTGTTCTGATATGCATTGTCAGCTGTGAGACCTTATATAGACAGGTGTGTGCCTTTCCAAATCATGTCCAATCAATTGAATTTACCACAGCTGGACTCCAATCAAGGTGTAGAAACATCTCAAAGATGATCAAGAGAAATGGGAGGCACCTGATCTAAATTTCAAGTGTCATAGCAAAGGGTATGAATACTTATGTCAATGTGATATTTCAGTTTTTTCTTTTTAATAAATTTGCAAAACTTTCTAAAATCCTGTTTTCTCTTTGTCGTTATGGGGTATTGAATGTAGATTGATGAGGGGAAAAAAATGAATTTAAACAATTTCAGCATAAGGCTGCAACATAACAAAATGTGAAAAAAGTGAAGGGGTCTGAATACTTTCTGAATGCACTGTACTTTGCATGAATACATAGAAATTCGAGGACATTAATGGACAATTGCTTTTGGTGTATTGGTTTTGAACCTGGTTACCCAACATCAGGAGCCAGCCCAGCAGGCAAAAAGATGTTGAAACAACGTTAACTGACTTTGAATAGATTTTGAATTCTTGTTGTTCGATGTCACGACTTAATTTCAAACAAACTGATGATCAACATTGAAACGACCTCGAGGGCCTCGCATGGGAACAGGCAAACCCAGGTTTATCATGTATTAAAGTATAAATCGTTGTCCGCATCCCCCTCAACATCCCCCGCCACCCTAAAAAATACAACTAACAGCGATTTAATTTTTTTTTCAGCATTATATTTTCTTTTTTCAGATTCAAAACCGAAGACATCAACTAGTATGGTCAACTGTAGGCACCATCAATATCAACTCAGCAAGCAGGGCCCAGGTCCGACGTTTCGACCTCCGAGTGGTCTTCATCAGGGACTGTGCAGGCATCATGCACCAGCTGTTACGTATCCTCCATGGGAAAGGGTAAAAGGGTTACATGACTGCAATATGCAAATGGTGAGACTAACATCGATTTCATCTATGTTAGGTCTCACCATATGTCTCGTGCAGTCGTGTGAGCCCCTCCCTCCATGGGAGGATACTTAACAGGCCCATGATGCCTGGACAGCCCTGAATGAAGACCAGAATGTCAGACTTGAGCCTTGCCAGCTGGACAGCTATGCTAGTTGGTGGGGCCTTAGCTTTTCGTTTTAGATCTTTCCAAGGACAACCATTTTCTTGCAAACTAATCAGATTGTTATTAGTTCGAGATTATCAAAAGCCCTTTCATCATTTTGATGGTTTTATTTTGCAAAATAGCAGACAGCTTTCATAACATTAATAACGTGATCTGATCATCCATTGTGAAATAAGAATGGTACGAATAACCTGGAAGTGAAAACAATCCGAAAGTAAGAAAACAAAAAAGTTACAATCCGATAAAAAAAAGAAACATGCAGCAAGGGACTCAAGCCTGACCGATAAAATAAAAATTGGAATTCGACCAGAATAGGCCCCAAGGCCTACTCTTATGAAGGACACCCACATTACAGAATGACAGTGGGTTAAGCTCCCCTCTGAAGGACTATATACTTCTTAATGCAGTGTCCCCTTGTTGGTACTGGTTCATCATACTACAGCTTTATTGGGATCAAGTGCCACCGGAAATCAAAGCCAGGGCCAGACAGCTTCGAGGGGAGCATGCTATTAACTGTGCTATACTGCTGACCTCGCAACATAAATGTTTCGTGGATAACTAACATTATCTATGAAACATTTATGAGGACGGTGGGGGGAACTGTCGCTTTCATAGACAAATGGTCTGTGCAGCTGCATATGGTCATCGACTTGGAGAAAATAAGATCTTTTCACTTGCTGACAATACTCTCATGGAATATTTTTTGTTTTCTTAATTTTCTTTGTTCATAAAATAATAAATTCGCCTTCATTGTAAAGCATTTCCTGTATTGATGACAGATCTTGTGCAATTGATGTACGATGCAGATTTAGAGCAATTTGTTCTTGTTTCACCAACATATACACTTCGTAAACCGAAACATGGTGAAACTTCCAGTGACATGACGCAGGACTTGCAACTAATCTAATCAATATCTCAGAAATTGTTATTTCACATTCTTTTCATTATGCAGTATGGTGATTATTATTATTTCATAGAAAACGAATTCATGAAAAGAAAGCAAAGGAGGATTTTGGCTTTTGCTGAGTTTGCCTGTGGAATATGTGGTTGATTCCTCAGGGAGACATGGAGGAATTCCAACAGTTTCACCAGACACTCGGGGAGCTTGAGGCCTGGCTTCGTGATGCTGAGAAACTACTTAGCCAGATAGAGCTTCAAAAAAGCTCTGAGCCACATTCCATATGCAGCTCCATGCAACAGTTGAAGGTGAGGCTGCCCTTGACCTTACCACCCTCACTTGTATTTCTTTTACTTTCGTTATTATTCACATTTCTCTTATTGTGCAAGAGGGATTGATTGAACTTCGTACATCCTGCCTCTCCCTCCCTTCTGCTGACCTCTGCTTTCTCTACCTCTTATAAGTTAACACACATGGTATGTTCAACCCAATGAGCGACGTGGACACAGTTGAGCCCAGATGAGCCTGCTGTGCCGATTGTTTTCACAGGACCAGATGCTGCACTTAATTGAACTGAGCACCAAGCTAGATAAAGTCAATGAGCTTGGCTACAAGCTTCCATTAGAGGACGTGGCGATTCATCAGTTACAGGCCCTTAATCGAAACTGGACCAGACTTTCGAATCTGACTTGTGAACACCTCAGGTATGATGTCGCCGCATTATCTATAAATTGCTTTCATTTAAATTCTCTTCAACATAGTTCCACAGATGTGAAACCATTGTTCATGCTGGGAAAAAACTTTACAAAACTTATTTTGGGCGCTCTTCTCCACACTGCCCTTGCACTCCAAATCCACCTTGATAACGTAATTGCTTTGCAATAGGAAATTCCTCCCCGAGATTGCAGCAAGTAGCATATCGAAGCTCCATTGTTAAATTAAGTAACATTTAAGTGAAAATGTTTGTAACAATGCCAAGATAAACTTTTGTGGCTCCACTTTATTGGGAGTGTGGGTGGTGACCAAGGCACTAAAGTGACCCATTCCATGTTTCCACAGTAAACTCCAGGCATCCCTCCTGCAACAGCAGAGTTTCCTGGAGAAATGTCAGAGCTGGCTGGAGTTTCTTGAGCACACAGAGCACACCCTGGGAAAGGACATCTTTGGCAGCGAGCAGACTCTGCATGCTCAGCAAAGATGCCATGAGGTCATTCGTACAGTATGAGTTTTGTGGGGGGGTTTTCAGCACCGAACAATGTTTTTACAATCCTTAACATTCATCAAGTGTTGCGGAGTGACATTGTCCCTGCCTTAGTTGTCAAATCAGCTGAATAACTCTCCTTTAAGACTTGAGTACCCATAAAGTACGCCTCTTCGTTGTGAACGGCTAATTCATGTCCTCCGGCTCTTCTCATAACACTAATTTCTCCCACCATGAGCATTGCTGGCATCTCTCCTCACGCAGAACACACAGAACAGTACATGAGAAGTACTTCTAAGCCAGAGCAATGCCAGAAATGAAGCAAAGAGAGCGGATCAAATTAAAAGCATCTTTCAAAATATAGACTGTAAATTTAATTGAGAGGATTTCCACAGAGAACTAATGCTATGCACGTAGTGGTGTAGAAATGTCACATGTGCAAGTGCTGGCTGTATGGAAATGAGTTTGATATTGTATAGTCCTTCCAAGGACCAATATATACCACAAATATATTGCAATAACAAGAAAAACAGCAGTAGTAGCAAGAAAAGCACAAAATGTTTGGAACATCTCACGAGTGATGGCAAATATTCATGTAGCTGGCACAAACCCCGTATCATCACATCAAGGACTATCTATGTATTACGTACACATGGATGTGATCTCCCCAGAGTACCAGCATTAACCACAACCCATAAAGGGCCATAGTTTATCTTTGCAAGTTCACAGGAAAACTAATGCATGGCAATGCTGTTTCTGCGTCTTAATGTCTTCATAACAAGTACCGTAAAATGGGGTGAATAGGGACGGACAGCAAGGTGAATAGGGACACAAACTGAAAAAAAAGTTCGGAAACTTTTTTCGCTGAAAATTGATAACCATACTGATTTGTTGATATTTGGGTTGAAAGTGTTCTCGTGCTTTTTTAAAAAGCAACTTATAGTCCCTATTAACCCCATATATGGGTTAAATAGGAATAAATAGGATTTTTATGGCTGTCCCTATTCACCCCGTTTTACGTCACACCCGTTTTACGGACAGTCACTAATACAAAAAAAGAATAATCAAGAAATAGGGACAGTTTGGAGAAACTTTTTATCCCATTTTTTTTTTCATTGGCACCGTGGTTTATATTATGGGTGCATATTATGTGCATCCATCTGAGCTGTCAATTTAGCAATTAGTTAGAAACTCAGGATTGTTTCTTGATTATTATTTTTTTGTATTAATGACTGTCCCTATTCACCCGTAAAACGGGGTGAATAGGGACAGCCATAAAAATCCTATTTATTCCTATTTAACCCATATATGGGGTTAATAGGGACTATAAGTTGATTTTTTTTAAAACAAAGAGAACACTTTCAACCCAAATATCAACAAATCAGTATGGTTATCAATTTTCAGCGAAAAAAGTTTCCGAACTTTTTTTCAGTTTGTGTCCCTATTCACCTTGCTGTCCCTATTCACCCCCATTTTACGGTACCGTACCATGAACCAGCCTCGCTGATCTGCCAGATCTAACATGACTAACATGGCCTGTTTGTACTTGTTTTGTGGTGTGAGTAGCTGTTTCAAGCCGAAATGTTCAGTCGACAGCAGATCCTTCACTCAATTATAAGCAGTGGACAGAGCCTTATGGACCAAGGCGAGATTGAAGACAGGTACGCAGTTCTAGTGCATCACATTGTGTTTGACATGACAGAATAGCTCATATGTAGTGTAGCCACATATGGTGATCCTTAATTGCATGTAAAATTGAAATTTAAAGATCCTAAAGCTGTCACTCCCTAAAATTTTTCCAATTTCCAAAAAAACAAAAAATTACATCAAATTTTATCCATTTTGGACCACAATTAGAGGTTGCTCAATGAGGTTGAAATTTTGGATGGCATTGGCTTGGCATCAGTGGCCTGGTATGGTTCATCACTTTTGCCAGGGTGCTTGAATGATATGTGACAGCACATGACATGAAGAGAACCATCAAATAAAGTTAAGAATAATACCTCATTTGAATAACCCTCCATAGTATTACTGTTGACATCTGTGATACTATGGATTGATGTACGAATTCGCCCCCAGGGATGAGTTTGATGCTCAGCTGGCCCTGCTAAGCGACCAGTGGCTTGGTGTTGTGCGAAGGGCACAGCAGCGCAAAGGCCTCATTGATGGAACCATCAAACAGTGGCAGCACTACCGGGAGGTCGGTAGCAGGTTAAGGTGCTGGCTTGAAGAGAATACCATTCGGACTGATTCCTCACAATTGCAACCAATCTTCTCCCTCGAAAAGGCTCATTTGCTCTTGGAGGACGTAAAGGTGAGACTCAAATAATGATAGTATACAAGGAGGAATTCAAGACTCATACTAGAATCGCAATTGGGTGTCTGTCAGTCTGACAGCGAAACATTCGATCATTACTTATCCAATCTCAACCAAAGGACAAAGGGTCACACGACGGAGGTTGTAACGACTTAATTTGCTTCCCTTCCCAAGGGCTTTCCGTCTTGGGTGAAATCCATGGTAAGGTGTAAAGATAACTAGTCGTGGCGTTTTTTGATGGCCGCTTTTCAAAACAAAAGTAATAACAACACCAATGATAATAGCATAGTATTTATGTTATTACAAAACAACATTAATACTAATCATATCCCCCTCTTCCCAAAGGGGATTTTCTCCTTGGAGAAATGCTGTGTGTAGATCCTAGAACTACTGTAATCTGTATACCCCAGTGAGGATAATATTATAACCCTTTTTGCTGTGTTAACGTGTATAAATAGCTTAATGTGGCATTGCATGGGCCACCCCTACTAGATAGAAGTAAAAAAATATATACACCACAAACGCGTATGATTACCTTTTGAAACAGTTACTACTGCTGTTTAACACCAATCTGAAACTGGAGAAAACTGATACTCTTGAGGCATTATATGTTTATAACCTCCACCCCTCCTCCCCCCCCCCCCCCCCCCACCTTCCCCCACAGACTAATGGACCTGAGCCTAGATCTACTGTAATCTGTATACCCCAGTGAGAATAATATTATAACCCTTCTTGCTGCTCCTGTAGGGAGCAGTGTACTACTTTAAAAAATGTCCCACTTTGACTTTTTAAAGTAAATTAAGAAAAAAAAATAATAGAAGAAAGGATAGCTTGGGACGAGATGGGAGCAAAGGGCAAGAATATCAGTAGATGGAAGGAGGTAGGAGTAAGAGAAAAATAAAGGAAATTTATGGAGCAGGCATTTTATTTCATGTAATCCACAGCTGAAAGAGAAGTCCTACCTACGACATCATGGCACATACTCACTTGCACTGGAAGCAGGAAAGCCATTGCTGCTTGTTGCAGACCCCCCAACAGAGGAAAAGCTTCAAGAGGAGCTGATGGAAATACAACATAAATGGAAGGCCACGGGCATGCAGCTCGAAGAAAGGCACAGTCATTTGGCTGGCTTACTGAAGGTGAATGGCACTGCAATCATTACCTTTCCGTTGCCTCTAAAAACTTCCATAGACTTAGCTTTTCCAATGGTGTAAAATGTAAATTGCTCGTCATTGAATACTTTCGATCTCTTTTTACAATTATTGTTTGTAGGGGTCTTCCTTACACATCTCTGATGGGGTCCATTTTCCCACTAAAGCAATTATTGAGTAAGATACTTTGTAATACACAATGTTTCATAATAATATTCCCAGTTGTGTAATGAATTTTTCGTTTTAGAAATGGGTGTCTTGTGAAAAAGGCATAAACAATTTAACAGAGAAGATTCGCAGCATGAAAGAAAAGCTTTCACTCCCTCTTCCTGAGATTCACAAAGAACTGAAAATAGAAGAATGTAGATCAAAGGTGAGACTGTGTTACAAGGACAGATAATGAGAGTATTATCTTTCTTCTAATTAACAAACACACTAAAGCGTTGCTTATCATGAGAGGCTTTGTGGGAAATCTAGTCTTCCTGATCTCACATGCCATCATTTAACAGCAAAGGATATCGTAGATGAGTAAACCTCATGTTGAAATGCTCAAGCTTTGTTCATCCAGGTGTTGTTGTGATTATTTTTTCAGAACGTTGATATTGCTCTGGAAAGCTACACAGTAGATGTTGCACAACTCTTAGAGGAAAAGCAGGAATTGAGTAAGTATTTTGGAATAGAGGAGACAACATTCCTTGAGGAACGCATCAACTCTTTGCTCAGACAGTTGGTGCAGCTCCGCAATCGGGTCAGTATATTTAAGGTGTACTTATATAGTATCAATCACTTTGAACAATACCATATTTTGGTGAAGATTCAAATCCAGATCAGAGAATTGTTTAAGTGATTCTTCACCATTGAGTGATAGGGCTAAACGGATATATAGCAGGATATCTCAAAAAGTTGTGGATGGATTTGGTGTAAACTTGTTGGACATGTGGGATGTGTGGGACAAGAATGAATCTATTAGAATTTTCATTGTTTCAGCTCATCAAGGGCTTTTCAGGTGTAGTTTTTTTTGTAATGTGTAATGCTCGTAGCATTTTTCAGAATAGGTTTCTCACAAGTATTTCAGAATAGGTTACTCGCAAGTATTTCAGAATAGGTTACTCGCAAGTATTTCAGAATAGGTTACTCGCAAGTATTTCAGAATAGGTTTCTCACATATATTTCAGAATAGGTTTCTCATGAGTATTTCAGAAAAGGTTTCTCACAAGTTTTTCAGAATAGGTTTGCAATGAGAGATCAGAATATATAATTTAATTATTTATGTTCTTTAAAATCCATCAGTTTCCTCACACCTGCTTCGTTATGACCCTTATTGATAAATAACTCAACTCAACTATACAATGTTGGGCTCGTGGAGGAGCTTATTGCTAGGATAATAATTATTTTGGCAATTATTGATAAATAATGTCCTATGACTGAATTCTGTTTTGACAGGCATCTCTTCGGAACAATGAAGCATCCCACAGGTTGAACAGGTGGAGTCTCTTCAATATGAAACACCAAGAGTTTTATCAGTGGTTGTCAAAAATGGAGAACAAAATCAGCAGCAACGGAAACCTGAGTATTGAGGAGATTCTTGAAAATTTGCATAAGGTATGTGTACCTTACTTGTAACAGCTCTTCAAGGTGCTTACACTTTGTTTCACACCTGTGAAAAACCTTTGGTGGTGAAATACTATCTTTTTATGCTCATGGCTTCCTGCTTGGTTTATATTATCAGCATATCCAGGAAGAAGTAAATGCGGCTGCAGAACAAAAATCTCAACTAGAACAGTTGGGTCGCATATTGATAAGAACCAGCGATGATACAAGAGCTTCCGAGATTCAATATAGGCTGGGAAAGGTGGAACAGCGCTGGGAACGCTTACAAGACGTGTTGAAGGCCAGGTGAGGCATTTTTCAGTGAACAAGCTTTTCCAGATGGACTTTTTTCTTCTGCAGGTTGCAACTCAGCAGGATTATAAGTTGCAATATGATTTATCAATCAAATTTCTGAACCTTTCCTCAAACTTGACAACATACTATAATTTTGGAGAAGTGTAGGTTTGGGGTTTGTTTGCATGTGTTTGACTTCTATGCACTCCTAAATCGCTGGAGGCAATGAGTTGAAAACTTCTAGTTGTACTCGTGGTGTGCACTGGCAGGTTTTAGGCAGCAAAAAAAAAAAAAAATTAGTAGGCCCGATGGTTCGGGGGAGGAGGCGGGGGAGGACACCAATTCCCTTTACGTAAATCTCTATATATAAAGGAGGAGTGTCTGTCTGTCTGTCTGTCCACTTATAACTCAAGAACTACACATCGGAGAAAAGTTTTAGACACAGATTCGGAATCAGCATAAAATTCCAGTGGTTATAGGCTACTTTTTATTTTAATATCAATGGTTTAAAAAACCGGGCCAGCTGCAATTCCATGGTGTAGTTTGTGGCGGCGCTATTGCTCCTTTCCGATCCCATGATGCATTGCGGTTCCGATTCGCAATAAGGTCTATGCGCTATCACCGACACTTTTCCACCTTTTCCATACCTTTTAATCAGATTTACCTTATCGTCCATCGTAACCACATTACGCTTGGAAACACTAGCATTATCCTTCTTCGGACCCATGGCTAACACAGACACAGTAAAGGAATACTGTACGTCGCCTCTGTTTTGAATGAGACTCAGCAGTTGCGCGTACGTACAGTATACTGTACGTACATATTTATATATTTTTAATGTGCTTTTTATTGTATTTTAAATTGTTTTTTTAGCTTCTTTTATTGTTAATTTATGTACTATTTTATTTATTTTAAATATATTTTTAAGGAAAAGAAATGTTTTCACGTCCGTAGGAGTGACGTACTCCCAACACACAGGTTGATTCTCAAGGTGGGAGCACGAATCATGCTTCTAAGGAATCTTGATCCACCAAAGCTGTGTAATGGAACACGATTGACAAATCATGGGTGGTGTGACAACTGTTCTGGCTGGAGACTTTCGTCAGACTCTCCCAGTCATCCAACGGGGCACAAGAGCAGATCAAGTCAAGGCCTGTATCAAGTCTTCTTATCTCCTCTGGCCACATGTGCAAAGACTTACCCTGAATACCAACATGAGAGTCCACCTTCTTGGTGACAACACTGCAGGGGAGTTCTCAAGCCAGCTTATGAAAGTTGGCAATGGCCTATACCCTCAAGATGCATCAGAACAAATAACTCTACCATTTGGACAGTTTGTTGAAACAAAGATGACTTGATCAAAAGGGTCTTTCCCAATATGGAGACCCAGTTCCAGGACTCATCATGGCTTGCCAAAAGAGCCATTTTGGCCCCCAAGAACAATGCTGTTCAAGAGATCAACAATTTGCTCCTCCACCAACTTCCCGGTCATGAAAGAAATTATGATTCTCTTGACAAAGTGACAGATGAAGATCAGGCAGTAAACTTCCCAACTGAGTTTCTCAACAGCCTTCAGCCTCAAGGACTCTCAACACACAGGTTGATTCTCAAGGTGGGAGCACCAATCATGCTTCTAAGGAATCTTGATCCACCAAAGCTGTGTAATGGAACACGATTGACAATCCAGCAAATGCAGCCGCATGTCCTAGAGGCAACCATCCTCTCAGGACAATACAGAGGAGAGAAAGTATTCATTCCAAGGATACCACTTATTCCACCTGACCTTCCATTCTCCTTCAAGAGGATTCAGTTCCCCATCAGGCTATGTTTTGCTATGTCCATCAACAGGGCGCAGGGGCAATCAATGAAGGTTGTAGGCCTGAACTTCACAGAACAAGTGTTTGCCCATGGCCAGCTGTACGTGGGCTGCTCGAGGGTTGGAAAACCAAGCAATCTTTATGTCTTGGCACCACGTAAGAAAACCAGAAATGTTGTATACCCAGAGGTTTTGAGAAATTGAAAATTGAAAAAACGTCATGTAGGAAATGTACTGTGATATTGCTCTAAAATATACATGTTCTTTTCATCATATATTTGTATTATTCTTATTCAACCCGGGCGAAGCTGGGTACCTCAGCTAGTACTATATATATGGCATAGTGGTGCTCCTGCCGGGAGTGGGTATTACAAATGGTACTAAAATATGCCAATTTTGGGGGGATTATCCGTCCGTTAGGTGGGGTTCCTCTCGAGTAAACCTAATTATTTTAAGAATTACCTTGCACACCTTCATTCTGGAGACTTTAAGAACATATTTTATATCGATAAAATATTTCAACGTTTATCTACGAAAAATCTTGACAACCAATTGGGAAAACTTGCATTGGTGTGATGTCATTAGTAGCCCAAACTCAGAATGAATGAAACAGTTTGCTGGGACCATCATGGTATTTTACACATTCTTGGAAAAAAAAGTTGCACAACAAGCATGTGAGAATCCAGCAAGTTTGCAAGTGGAAATGCATTTTAGCTTCTATATACATTGATAACTAGATGGTATTCATAGAATACTTACCCTGCGCAGTCAACTTGTTGAGAGCCAACTCTTCTGTTTTTGAACATTTTTTTTCTTTCATCCAATATGGCTGCCAGACCATGTGAGCGATGACATCATAAATTTATATTCTCTAATATAATTGTTGCACACATCACGCTCAATACATTTCAAACTGATCAGACAAAGCGTTGTCCCTGTCGAATTATGACGTCATAATTATGGCACCAATGATGTCATCGTTAACAGCACCTATTCCCCATATGGAGTTCTTTACAATGAGCCATGTTTCAATTTTTCCATGGAATGGTTTCAGAGATATAGAGGTGCGAACTTTTCCCAAGATGGCGCCTGTACCACGTGACCTATGGCGTCATAATAATCATTAAAATATTCTACAGGAAGAGGCCCTCCTATGTTGAAAATTTCATGTCAATCGGACTAACGGTTGCCGAGAAAATGAATTTTTAAAATGCAGACACGGTGTACGGCACACGGCACATATACATAATTGAATGCTTAACCCCACTTTTCGCTTCGCGAGCGCAGGGTAATAAGTACTGATATGTCTTATCATACTGGAGAAAAATATTCGCAATTATTCCATGTGTGCACAACTGAATGACAGGGATTTTGCATTTTGGTTTTGTTTGCATTGCTCTCACTGCTGTGGTTTTGATTTGCATGGCCTCTCAGCAGAAATGTTTGCACCCTGTGGCAGAATGACAACCTATCTAGGATTAATTCTAGGCCATCGAAATGTTCATGACCTGCAGTGAGTGCTCCCCACCTACTCCCAAACGCTCCTGTCAAGAGTTTAGGCCACCACCACCAATCACTAACTGAGTACTGTATAGTGAGACTTCCCCTATATATTTTGACCTGTGACCTTAAATAAACCATTGTGTAAATGTACCAACATTTTTATGCCTCCGCCCCCGAAGGTGGCCGGAGGCATTATGCTTCCGGGTTGTCCGTCCGTCCATACGGGCTAAACCTCGTTTTTCTCAGCAACCACATGTCCAATTGAGACTAAACTTTCAGGGGAGGAGTGACACCCATGCAGAATGTTTTTATGATAATTGTGATATCATAGGTCACGTGGTATTGCAGCCATCTTGGATTAAACGCACATAATTAAAAAATTATTTCTCGGACTCCGCTGAATGGAAAAATTAAAAACTTGGCACATTGTCAAGTACTTCCAATAGGGAACAAAAGCATGATAATGATGGCATCATAGGTGAAGTGGTATACCAGTCAAAAATGTTTTAATCGAATTGTTTATCCTAAAAATCTGAAATTGCATGCACATGATCTATGACCCATTTGTATTGAAATATTAAAAATATGACATCATAGGTTACATGGTTTGGCAGCCATATTGGATTTAACCTAAAACCTGAAAAAAGCATCTTCTCCCAAACCACCAAATTGATTGACTCAAAACTTTACGTTTGTCATTGACTAGGCATGGCGATTAAAAGATTATATTATCAAGAAAACATTATTGGTCACATGGTGTGGCAGCCATATTGGATTGAAGGAAAATATTACATAATTATATCTCCGAAACCGCTTACCCTATCGATGCAAATTTTTACAAATATCATCTTGCACCATTGATGCATATAGTTTGAAAATTATGATGTCGTAGGTCACGTAGTTTGGCAGCCATCTTGGATAGAAAAACTAACCTTATCTGATCAACACGAAACTTCACAAATGTGATCGCCTACCCATACATATGCAGAGTGTACATTTTTTTACTCTAGCTTAGTGTCATATGTCACATGGTGTGGCAGCCATATTAGCTTGAAAGCCAATATTGAAAAAAAACCTTCTCTGCAACTGCTTCACTGATCGATGTGAAACCTGTCATAGCTGGTGATAATGTGATAATGTGATACTTGAAAACAGCTGAAGGGATATAAATCAAACTTGTTTATTTTTCTGACAGAACGAGGGCATCTACCCATTGTGGGACTATGCAGAGGCATATTGGAGACACAGTTGCATTGCTCTAGATTATTCTATGCCGTTATTCTCTGCCATAGTGTCTCACTTAGGAGTGAAAAATCTCAGCTTTGTATGACCAAGTCTTTTCGAATCATCAAGTTGACAGCAAACCTAACTGGTCAAGAGAGTGACTTTCCTTTTCTCCTTTTCAGTAGTCTCATGAATAAGTTTCATTTAATCAAAGACCTCCTTGCTATTCAACTATAACATAATTTTAGTGTAAAATAGTTGACAAAAACTTAAAATATATATTTTGTTTTACTAAAAATTGTCCCATAAAGAGTCTGTAACATAAAGGAAGCTTTGATATTGCATCAGTAAGTGTGTGGTTCATTATTCTACTTGTTTACTTATTGAATGTCTTTTTTTAAGCCTAGTAGCTAATAATTGTGTTTTGAAAGTTGACTGTGTTTGTTGCATCTCCAGAATTTGTACACTACAAACTTGTGATCTTTAGCAAGCTTCAAGCAGAGAGCTATTAATTTAATTTTACTTTAAATCCCTTGTGCTTTTTCCCAAACCAATGCTAGGAAAGGTGGTTCAAGCCGCAAGCTGGCAGGAACCACCTGATGGTTTTAATCTATCTCAAACAGCTTTAATGTCTCATGTGTTTTGTTCTGATAACCATGCCGCTTATGCTTTAATTATTCAGAGCTGAGCTTTCCTGTAGGACGGAATCATTTCCCCAGTCAATGCTTAGCTAGTTTAGCCCTTACGATGATCCAATCAACTGTTTGCTGAATAATTTCTTCACGAGCTCAGGCAAGGTCTTCCATTGTGGTTTATATAGCTGGATTAAAAAACTAGTATTGCCTATAAGCTGTCCAGATGGTAAAATGTTGAGTTTACTCGATTAGACAAGGAACTTAACAGCATAACTTTGCCTACCCATTACTCATGGGGTCTCTGACCTTTTTCTTTTGAAATATGTGATGACAGTAACTCAAAGAACTTAGAAACCATTTATGTGCCAAAAGAAAGGTTGGGCTGATGTTCCAACTTGTCAAATGACTCAAGCATTAGTCTCTGTGGAATCCACTAGAACAGCTTTCATTGGACTGATGTGAAGGTATTTGTAAGTGTCTGGTTATGCTAGCTGTGTCCGGTGTGACTGGTCGTTTTTGAGCGAGTGGGATTCTGTTTGTGAAGCTGGATCATCACTGTGAACCTATAAGTCACCGGCAGGTGGCTTTGCGGGTTATGTGTTAGACTCGGCCAGGAGCCATAAACCTTTTGTTTTTGAAGAACTCGATATGAGCATGCTGATTGAGTCTTAGCTGGCACAGTCTGTTGTCATGATGTAATTGCTTTTCTTCGACCCCTTAAATGATTAATATAGTTGTAGTTATGGATACCATCCATACGCACTGTTCTTTGAAAAATGCTTTTGCTTTAGATTAACTTATTTTTCCTGTTGTCGTCGAGTTGAATTTAATTTGTTATTGATTGAGTTTGTACTTTGTGAATAATTTGTTTATGGATATGTGAAATTATACTTTGGTAGTGTGACTATTAAGAGCGTACGTGCACCGACTTAAAGAATAACGGTTTGCAAATGTGCACTAACTGAACATGATGTTGCAGAAATAGAAATCACTTTTGTTGAGTTTAAAATGTGCACCGACTCTGTTTGTATTGTCCTTACATTGTTCAGCTGATTCTTGATAAATAAATGAAAATTAATTTCTTTTTTTATATTTTACAATTTTACCTTGCTCAATCTTACCTGCAATTTAATTTTAAACAACAAATATATGTTCACTTTTATCTTCAGCTTCCTTAGTGATATTAAACAGATATAAAATAAAGCTATGCATTCCTATATTGTCATCAAATTTCTCCTTTGGCAAGTGTAATGAAAGCTCTTTGTAGATCACAAGGAATGTCCCTCCACTGAAAGAGCTGTTACTTCCATGTGTTATACGTTATTCCTTCTTTACGCTAATCAAATTTCAAGTGGTGTCCTCTTTCCACATCCAATGTGTCCTATGTCTCGTGAAAACGCTGGCACAAAGGTTTCACTCTCCTCCATTTCACCTCCACCTGTCTGTCATGACACGTGTAGTCGTCCCGAGATGTGCATTATCCTGTGGGATATTTGTGTGCACCTGCCCTTTATTAAATGCATGACTGATCTCGAGTCACACATGTGCCATAAACTGTGACCAACCTGTCGTTCCATTTTGGTCTCTTCGCTCTATAGGAACAACAATGTACCCCATTGTTATGGTTTTTATATCTGTGCAACCTTTTGGTAATTTATCACCTTGTTGGTGAATGATAGTTTTTCATTTCCATGGCAACAATAATGAAGAAAGGGTTAAATTATATTTCCTTAAATAATTGTATCGATGGTACTGGTTATACGGTACTGGTAATACAACTTCATTTTAAATTTTTATGTCAATACAATTGTGATCTGTGATCAATACAATCTTTATGTCAATACTGGTAAATTGTGCGATTGACATGATTTACAAAATGAAACGTGTGTTTATATCTCTTCTCATTTTGGATTAAACCCATTGGCTTCTACATGCAAGGAAAGGGAAACTCGAAACATCAGCTTTCATGTAAATTGAACATTTGATATTACTCTATGTAGTTGAGAAGGATATTGTCATGACTTTGTATATTTTATTTTCTTCCTTGTAAAGTTTGAAATTTCTTTTGGATCTATTTCAGGGTAAAGAAACTACAGGAGACCCTCCAAGCCTTGGACCAGTTGGATAAAAACCTGAACGGCTTGCGTTCCTGGCTTTGCCACATCGAGGCCGAACTTTCTCGACCAGTGGTGTTTATGGCTTGTGATGCAGAGGAGATTCGGCACAAGCTTGAGGAGCAGCAGGTAAAAAAAACCCGACAGACCGTTTTCAGAAATTTTATACATGGAAGCCACCTGTGATTTATTTATCACCAAGGCAAGGTTGTTGTTTTTTCACCTGTATTGTAGAATGAACTCGAGTTCATAAAACGTGGTATCCCATGCAGTGTTCAAGTATATGCTTAAATTTTACCTAATTATTTGAAAGATCGTTTTTTTAAAATCCGGAAGTTTATCGCTACTGAAGCAGCCTTATACCTCACCCTTATACACTGTAATAAGACGATGTTAAGTTGCAGTTTAGGAGATGAAGGCTTTATTGATCACCAGAGAATGCAGCGTCGGTCATCATTGTACATAGCCATACCAGTGGCATCTTCTTCACCCAGATACTATACCCTCATATGCCATGCCCACTCATGCTCTATATCGATATACAGCATGGTTCTTGGAAGTATTTTGATGGCATTTTGTGCTCTACAGTATTCAGGTATATGAGTAAGTAAAATAAAGGTTTAAAGAGGTTTAAAAGTGTATAAATTAATTAATTCCGGGTTTTACCACCGTTTTACCCAGTGTTTTTTACACCACCCTGTCGAACATATCACATTAGTTATTTGTGCCTGTTGTTTGTGTCCTTTACAGCATCCTTAAAAACAGTAAGTTTCCTGGATGGAATGATTTTTTATTTTGTTTGACTACCAGGCAAATAGAGTTAAATTATTTTCTCACTTCTCTCTGCGCATGTGTGATCAGGACAAATTCAAAGCCAAAATACGGTAAAACGGCAATCTTGTCTTCATATTGATGTTCTGATTTGTGTTCAAAATATGACATTCAATTTATATAAGTTGTTCCTCGATCATAAACCGATAAGGCAGACAGATGGACATGAACCAATAATTGCTTAACCCCCTGATTTTTGCTTCACTTGAGCGAGCGGTGTAAGGAGGGAGAGACTAGATGAAATGCAAAGACATTATGGCACAACTGATGTGTAATTATCTTGATTTACTTTTAATATGAATAATTACTTTTGGAGCACCTTACAAAATGTTTCTGGAAGACTATAATTATTTGTCAGAAGTCGATGACTTTAGTAATTTGATGCCGACGTAGATCACCAACAGAAATAGACTTGATACCTGTAATACAAACTCAAACATGTGATGTGACTTTGCACTCCTCCCAGAGCCTCCAGCGAGATATTGAGCAGCACAGTACTGGTGTGGCCTCGGTTCTCGCCCTTTGTGATATGTTACTGCGTGACTGTGATGCATGCTCTACTGAAGCCGAGACAAACTCCATCCAGCAAGCCACGAGCACACTGGATCGCCGCTGGAGAAATATATGCACGATGTCAATGGAGCGCAAGTTCAGGTGGAGTAACACAAATGTTATTTCAAAATGTGTAGATAGTTATACAACATTATAAAGGTCTTATTTATTACAAAGAAGAGCCGACCTGTCCCTTTACTGATGGAACAATTAGTCATCATGTCCTTTGCTGCTAGAAAGGGGAGGTGGAGCAGAAGGGAGGGGAAGGGAGGGGGAGAGGTATACTGCATATACATCTTTTTTGGGGGTGGGGGAAGGGGGCTTTGACAGGCCCCCCCATTTTCTGGGGTGGAAAAAGGGAAGGATGACAAATTTACCCGTGCAAAGAGTGCTTTAACTTCAGCGTTTCCCAGGTAAAGAAGGAAATTGTAGTAGCTTCTACCACCACCACCAGGTGGCGCTACACAGTACACATTTACATAGAGAATTTACACCACTAATACCTCGCTGGCCCTCTACATCCCTACGGAGGCTGCGACCATGACCACATAGCTTATGTTACCTCCCACTCAAAGTTGTAATTGTACCCCGAGTTTGGAGTTTGTAACTTAAAAGATGTGGTCGTGCATAAGGAACAAAGGCAGACAGACAGAAAGCCACAGAGAGAGACAATGGCGTGTGTGTATATATATACTGAAACGCAAAAGAAACTTACCACCTTTGAAACCTTTAAATATCAACAATAACACTGCGTGTAGTAAATGTGTGAACTTATTTGTGGACAATAGTGTCCTCACTGTCAGACAAAACGGTCACGGATGGTCACTTGAACCTTCAATGGTCACTTCATAGCACAGCTGTTGAACAGCCATTTTGACTGTCAGTGATTAGCCAAGGGGTACGGGATAATTTTAATGAGCTGCACGTGATGTCTTGATATTGGCTTTAAAAAGGCCAGTGCAAAATGGGCATTTTGACCGAAAAATTTGACCATTTTGACCAACTTCAAAAAGACCGAAAATGCAAAAGAAACTTACCACCTTTGAAACCTTTAAATATCAACAATAACACTGCGTGTAGTAAATGTGTGAACTTATTTGTGGACAATAGTGTCCTCACTGTCAGACAAAACGGTCACGGATGGTCACTTGAACCTTCAATGGTCACTTCATAGCACAGCTGTTGAACAGCCGTTTTGACTGTCAGTGATTAGCCAAGGGGTACGGGATGATTTTAATGAGCTGCACGTGATGTCTTGATATTGGCTTTAAAAAGGCCAGTGCAAAATGGGCATTTCAATCAACATGCCACGATTGTCAAGGGATCAACGGCAGCGTGCCCTGGGCATGCTGCAAGGCGGACTGAGCTACCGTGAGGTGGCACGTCGCCTTGGCTGTTCACACCAGACGATATCGGCCCTGGTGGACAGAGACACCCTCCACAACTCTGCAGATGACAGACCTCGATCAGGGAGGCCAAGAGTCACCACTGCAAGGCAGGACAGGCAGATGGTCCGAAGTCACCTGCGGGATCGATTCCGTCCAGCATCCCGCACTGCGGCAGAAACTCCGGGGCGTGCAAACCCACGGATCTCCAATGATACTGCACGAAGACGACTGCATGACTATGGCCTGACTGCCAGAAGACCATACAGAGGCCCCGTGATGACGGCTGCCCATCGCCGCAACCGACAGAGATGGTGCCAGCAGCATCAGCGGTGGACCTTGGCGCAGTGGAACGAGGTCGCTTTCAGCGATGAGTCAAGGTTCTGTGTGGACAGTCCTGATGGGCGTGAGCGTGTCTGGAGAAGAACTGGCGAGCGATATGCCGATTGTTGCGTGCGTCAAGCCAACAGGTGGGGTGGCCCAAGTGTGATGGTGTGGGCCGCCATATCAGGCCGGTACAGGACGCCACTGGTGGTTGTGGATGGGAATCTTAATGCCCAGCGGTATGTGGATAACATCCTGCGACCTCATCTGCTGCCATTCCTGCTAGACCACCCAGAACTGAGAACCTTTCAGCATGACAATGCTCGTCCCCATGTTGCTCGCTTTACCACTGCATTTCTCCAAGGCGAGAACATCAACACCATGCAGTGGCCTGCGCTCTCCCCTGACCTGAATCCCATAGAGCACCTGTGGGATGAACTTGGGAGACGCGTAGTTGGCAGGGCCAGGACACGGGCAGAGCTGCTTCAGACATTGAGGACTGAGTGGGACAGAATCCAGCAGCAATCCATCCAAAGACTGGTAGGCAGTATACGCCGATGATGCACTGCCTGTATCCAAAACAATGGTGGCCACACACGCTATTGAAAGGGGACTGACATTGCACCCTGTGCTGTTCTGTACTGTAGAACAAACTGATGAGATGGTGTATCTTGGTCAAAAACTTGACATGTCATCAATAAAATGCCGATGTTTCAATTAGCAATTGTTGGTTTGTTTTATTTTGAACTGTTACAATTTTATTACATTTCAAACAAGTGGTAAGTTTCTTTTGCGTTTTCCGTCTTTTTGAAGTTGGTCAAAATGGTCAAATCTTTTGGTCAAAATGCCCATTTTGCACTGGCCTTTTTAAAGCCAATATCAAGACATCACGTGCAGCTCATTAAAATCATCCCGTACCCCTTGGCTAATCACTGACAGTCAAAACGGCTGTTCAACAGCTGTGCTATGAAGTGACCATTGAAGGTTCAAGTGACCATCCGTGACCGTTTTGTCTGACAGTGAGGACACTATTGTCCGCAAATAAGTTCACACATTTACTACACGCAGTGTTATTGTTGATATTTAAAGGTTTCAAAGGTGGTAAGTTTCTTTTGCGTTTCAGTATATATATATATATATATATATATATATATATATATATATATATATATATATATATATATATATATATATATATATATATATATATATTTTGTATACAAGATCGAGGCTCGTGAAAGAGCGAACATTAATCACACAGAAAGACAAACAGACACATAAAACAAATAACATCGGGAGCGGTACACAAGATGGGGAGAGAGGGGGAAGGACACAAACACAACATTTGAGAGCAGGGACCGAGAGACATGGAGACATCGAGAGATCTGTGGGAGGGAGAGGGCTTTGGGGGGGAGGCATGTGAAGGGGGGGAGGCATGTGAAGGGGGGGGGGGGGGTGGGAGAGGTATAAACATATGGACACTGCCAGGATTTCCAGGAAAGAAGTTGGAATTTCAAACAAGGTGGATCTGGGGTGAATTAGTGAGGGTAGAAAAGATCAAGGTTATGGATCGGGGAAGATAAGAGATGGTGGTGAACAGCTGTTTTAAAGACCTGGAGGGAGGAGAGGGATTGAAGGGAGTGTGGGAGTTTGTTCCACAGGCGGGAGAAAAGAGGAATGAAAGAGTGAAGGTGAGCAGAGAGCCGAGATTTCGGCAGTTTAACCATCAGAGGGTTGCTGGCAGATCTTGTGCGACCTGTAGGAATATTTGGGGGACAGAGCACAGAGAGAGCTGGGGGAGCAAGGCCGGAGAGGAGTCGGTAGAAGACAGAAAGGCCAATAATATATATATATACATATATATATATATACACTTAACAATATATATATATATATATATATATATATATATATTGTTAAGTGCTCCTCCCGACCCCCTGGTCACGGTGTACCTCCGAGCCCCGAGAGGAGTCACGGCAGAAAAATGTGTTATTCTGTATGTCAAAGATCAATGGAGAAGCCACCCCAATTGTTACTCACAAACAAATATTGTATTAAGATCACACAAGAATAACAGTACAAGAATAATAGCAATCAAAAGTACAATCAATATGTCCTATGATGGTACCATCAGTTTTGTAATATATAACTCACTGTGCTCCAAGTGAGTGAACTAAGAACATTACCCAATATCTCTTATTCCCGGCTTCAAGCCATAGTTGATTCGCTCCAGCGATCGCCAGAACGATGTCCAATCGAGACCCAAATCCCGTGTGGATGGCAAGTACAGTCACACAGCCAAAGCTGCACAAAGGCGCCCTCAAGGCGACTGGGAAATCACACCCTCGGGTATGGACTTTCACGGCTCACAGTCGGCGAACCACAAATTAATCTTCAAAAGCCACGTGCACACACACACACCAGATACGTCTGAAAGCGGTGAAAACGGCTGACGAAGCAAAGAAACCTTGCTCGACGTGCGAAGCGCGCGAGTCAAAGTGGCCGACGACCCGTTCTTGAGACGTAACGGCCCGGCGATAATTCTCCTCGGAATCCACCGCCAAATACCTGACACGCAGGTTGATCGGTCACAGCGATGACAACTCTGTCGCAGGAATCCCTTTCCTGGGAAACCCGAAAGTTCGCTAGGGACTCCCGTTCGACAACGTTCGCTTGAGAACTCAGAGCGGCTCGGCTTTCTTGTCTGACTCACTCGCTCCGCCTTCTTTTTTTCCTCTTCCTCTTCGTCGCCGTCCGGTTCCTGTTTCATTTAAAACATTAACCTTTTACCTTTTGACAATAATAATTGCTATTTCCCTCAAACAACAATAATAATAATAATAATACATGGAACCAGAAATGTTTCAAGTGGATGAAAACCACAACAACGGAAGTAACGAATCCGTAACAATATATATATACATAATTTGCAGTTTTCTTTCAGTGGTTGAAGTTGTACTATCACTCAACACAGTCATTTTAAAATAACTGCCACTAACAAAGTAAGCCTTACTTATATTTATATAGCCCGTATAGAGCTTATATGGAGTGCAGAGCCTGAATAGACTTTATGTAGAGTGAACCTGAATAGAGTTTTTACAGAGGGCAGAGCGGGCATAGCGTTTTATGGAGTCCAGAGCCGAACTTGTGTTTACATAGAATACAGAGCCTGCATAAAGTTTATGTTGTGTGCACAGCCTATCTGAGTTTATATAGAGTGTAGGGCTTGTTTAAGATTATACAGTGTAGAGTACAGAGCTTGTATAATGGTTGTCAAGGGCAGAGCTTGTATGAGTTTATCGAGAATGCAAATCTCTGTTTGTAAGAACCATACTTTGCTCGGGACAATCCAAGTGGAAGATCAAATATTTCTGAGACAATCCTCGGGGATTGTACATTTGGTTGTACATTTGAGAAGAAAAAAACATAATTGGCCTTTCCTGTGTAGAATAAAACTTCACTGACAAACAATTGTTTGCTAATGCCTTATTTAAGCCCTCCCCCCCCCACCCCGCCCTCTCCCCGACTTATTCTGCACACGTTGTACCAATTTCATTTCAACATGGCTTTTAGTTTGCAATCTTCTTGCAAAAAGAAGAATTTGTGTACTAATTAAACTTTTTGACAGGAAAAAATACAACACAAAGCAACGCTTCCTTCATTCTGACATTCAGAGAGTACTAACCTCACATTTATGTGTTGCCTGGAGAGGGGTTAGGAGAGGGAGTTTCTACAATTAGTGCCCATAATTTTTAATGGTACCTCAGAGTTTTGTAGACCGTCTAGAAGTACTAAATTGCCATTGAAGTTTTCCTTTTCTTCCTTTTTTTCTGCCAATGTCTGAGCCCTATCTCAGAGCCGGCTGGGACTTTCGGAATTAAATTTTGATGTCCTTACATCATCACTGAACCTGAAGTTGTGCACCTCATAATTGATAACTGTCCTTGACCTACTTTTTTGGTTTGTGACCTAATTAACAAAGAACACCTTTTTGTTCATAGCTTGAATAATTTTCCTCCTATTTTCATGATGTGGAGTCTTATGGATAGATTGCAGATGGGGACACATCATCTTAATTTACACTCTATCCCTAAATATTGAATGTCAAGGTCATATGGCATTCCGAAAAAAAATATGGCCATCATTGAATCATGGGTACCAGGGGGGACTTAGTCTTTTTTTTTAGCTGTGACGAGCAGCTCTATGAGAGGACCGCGCTGTTGTTCTTGTTGTTGGGGTGCCTTTTTGAATAGCGCATGCGCATACACTCGGACGTGCGTTGGTATGAGGTAAGAACATCACGGACTAAAATCGCGATTTGTTTGAAGAAACCAGAATAAATTCAAATTATCCCTCTGCCACCCAGAATTAACATTAATAAATAACATTAATGAATTAACATTAACAGAAATAACATTCACGTCCATACATTATATGTAATCAGTTGATGAAGCATGTTGCGTCGCAAAACAAAGGACAAGACCAGAACTGAAAGACAAAAAGACGCTAGTGCATGCGTATAATTTAATGACTGGTCGAATTTGGAAGCGCATATTGCAACGGATATCCTCATGATTCTACACGTCGCAGCTGGTGACCACACTGTGGTAATTTTTCTCTTGTTTTGCATACATAGCCGAGGCTCGTGGAAGAGCTAGAAATAGTACACTGAATGGATCATGACACAGCAGGACAAAAGGAACAGTTGAGAAAGGGGGAAAACACCAACAGCAGAGTTGAAGGCCAAGGTAGAGTGAGACTTGCACAAACAACGTGTGTGGGGAGGAATTGGGGACAGGAGAGGATGCATGAGGTAGACAAGATGGATACAGAAGGAACCTCAGGATGGAAAACTGGAAATTGGGAAAGAGGTGGGTTTTTTTTTTTGTTTTTTTGTTTTTGTTTTTTTTGTACACTGAATCGAGGCTCGTGAAAGAGCTAACATTTATTTCACAAACAAATCAACCAGACAAACAAAACACACAAAAAGAGGGAGCGGAAGACAAGATGGGGAGAGAAGGGGAAGCACACAACCACAACATTTGAGAGCAGGGAGAAGTGTGGGAGGGAGAGGGCTTTGGGGCAGGAGGCGTGGGAGGGGGAGGGCGGGGGGGAGAGGTATAAAACACAAGGGGACCGAAATTAGCGGGGGTAGAAAAGATCAAGGTTTTGGATGGGGGAGGATAAGAGATGGTGGTGAACAGCTGTTTTAAAGACCTGGAGGGTGCAGTGGGATTGAAGAGAGTGAGGGAGTTTGTTCCAGAGGCGGGAGAAAAGAGGAATGAAGGAGTGAAGGTGAGCAGAAAGTCTTGATTTTGGCAGTTTAACCATAAGAGGGTTGCAGGCAGATCTTGTGCGACCTGTTGGAATATTTGGGGGACAGAGCCCAGAGAGGGCTGGGGGGGCAAGGCCAGAGAGGAGTCGGTAGAAGACGGAAAGACCACCAACCTGCCTGCGGTGAGTGAGTGAAAGGCCCTTGGAGTTAGCTTCATCGTGGGAGATTCCAATGATTCTGAACGCTTTGGTTTCAACAGCGTGAAGACGGGCTAGGTGTGAGGCAGGAGCACCAGACCAGAGGGGAGAGCAGTATTCCATAGAGCTGCGGATGAAAGCCTTGTATGTGGTGAGGAGCTCAGGTGTGCCAAGGAAGGACTTCGCACGACGGAGGATGCCCAGTCGGCGACTGGCTTTGGAGGCGAGATTTGAAATGTGGTTTTCCCAGGAAAGATCATGGCAAATAGTGAGACCCAAAAGCTTGAGTGACAGAACTTCTTGGAGAGGATTATTCAGAAAGTGGATGGGAGGGTTTTCCAGTCGGTCTTTTCGGAGAGACATCGTAAGAGTGTGAGATTTATCAGGATTGAAAGACATGTTCCATTTGTTTGCCCAGTCTGTGATTTTGTCCAGGTCTGCAGAGAGTGAGGAGGCTGCAGACTGCCGATCTGAGGGATGAGGAATGGAGCGACAGAGAGTAGAGTCGTCAGCAAAGAGATAGAGAGGATTTTCAAGAGAGTCAGAGAGATCATTGATGAAGACCAGAAAAAGCACAGGGCCCAGAACACTACCTTGCGGAACTCCAGCCTCAACAGGAAGAGGAGATGAGAGAAACCCATTCAGGGCCACATGTTGACTACGACCAGAGAGGAAGTCCGCCAGCCATGCGTGGAGATTTCCATGGATACCAAAGGAGGAGAGTTTGGTGAGCAGAGCAGGGTGCCAGACCGTATCGAAGGCACGTGAAATGTCAAGGGAGACAGCTCTAATTTCCTGTTTGGCGTTGAGGACCTCCATCCATTGTTGAGAAAGCAGAAGCAGCATGTCCAGAGTAGAGTGACCAGGTCTGAAACCAAATTGATAATCAGAGATCAAGCCATTGGAGAAGAGGAAAGATTTCATATCTGAAGCAATGATGGATTCCATGACTTTGCTGATAATTGGGAGAAGGCTGATTGGTCTGTAGTTGCTGGGATCTGTTTCTGCACCTTTTTTGTGCAAAGCGGTGATGTTGGCTGATTTCCAAGCAGATGGCAGATGACCTTGAGCAAAAGAGAGGGTGAAGAGAACAGAAAGAGGGAGTGAAATAGCAGAAGAACATGATTTTAGGACCCGTGGGCTGATGCCGTCAGGACCAGTTGCAGAATCAGAGTCGAGGGTTGACAGAAACTTTTCCACCTTGTCAGGAGGAAAGGACACAGAGTCCAGGAGCAGCTGGGTACGACTGGGTACGGTGGGTACAGAGAGGGATGGGTTTGGGACACAAGATTTAGAGGCAAACACAGAGTTGAGGCATTCAGCTTTTTCACGTGCGGAGTCAGCCGTTAAGCCGTTTGAGGTGAGGGAGGGGATGGAGGGGGAACAAACACCAGAAACAGATTTGACCAGACGCCACCAGGATTTGGAAGAGGGAGACAGATAAGAGAGTTCGGTCTTGAGAACGGTGAGATATTGTTTCCTGGCTCTCCTGAGGGTGGACACACACTTGTTTCGGGCTTTGTGAAAGGAAATGAGATTTCCTTCCGTTGGATTTGCTTTCCAGGAGACGAAAGCAAGTTGTTTCAGGGCAACAGCCTCACCACAAGATTCCGTGTACCATGGACGGGAGGAAGGGTATGACAACTGAAGACGAGATGGGATAAATCTGTGCATGAGAGAGAGCAATTTACTTTGAAAGAATTCCCAAGATGAGTTGATGTCAGAGGCGGTAGAGATGGGAGACCAGTCCAGATGATTGATGGCTGCTTGAAGACCGTGCCAGTTGGCCTGAGTGAAATGCCAGACTCGTCGACGCTGAGGAGGCTCTCTGAGAATGGTCAGAGAGATGTCCACTTTGACAAGCACATGATCAGATGAGCCGATTGGAGCAGAAGAAGAGCAGCAGATATTTTCAGGGAAGTTTGTCATAACCAAATCCAGAAGAGAAGATGCTCCGTTGACTGAGATCCGGGTCGGGAAATTGACAGATTGTGTCAGTCCCAGTGAGTCGCAGAAGTCCTTTGCTGAAGAGCCATGGCTGGTGAGAGAGGTACCCACACCCAGCCAACTGGCATGGTGACAATTGAAATCACCACATATGAGGAAGAGAGAGTTGGGATGGGTAGATAGAAGTTGGTCCATATTATCAGACAGTGAGATGTAGATGGAGTCATCGCTGTTTGGTGGACGGTACAACACACATATGAACAAAAGCTGGGAGCGAAGGGGAAGCCGTAGCCAAAGGTATTCCTGGGGGTGAGGTGGAGAGAGGGCGAGTGAGGAAGAGAGTTTTTTTTTATAAAGATAGCAACCCCACCTCCAAGACGAGGCTCAGGTCTATCATACCGGGGGAGGGAGTAACCTGGGAGAGATACCAAGGCATCAGAGACATCATGAAGGAGGAAAGTTTCTGTTAAGCAGATCACATCTGGTTTGTCAGAAGCAACCTGTATGGAGAGGTCAGTCAAGTTTGAGCGAAGGCCCCGGATGTTTGAGGTCCATACCGTTAATGAAGAGGAAGGGGGAGCATCGGGTCCAGAACAGGGGGGGGGGAGGGGTAGGGTAAGATGTGGAAGAGGAGGAAGAGGTAGGGAGAGCTGTTGAAGGTGTGTCAGAGATTTCAGAGATTTCAGAATAGCTTGGAGAAAGGGAAGAATGGGGCGGACAAAAGGTTTGATGGAGATTGGGTGAGGCACAGTGAGGTGTTATTTGAGGAGGGGGAAGAGCGAGGCAGAAGGTTGGGGGAGATGAAGGTGAAAGTTGGAAGGGGGAAGAAGCAGGGAGGATGCTTTGAGGAGGAGGGGTGAGAGGGGAGTCTAGGAGGGGAGGAGCGAGGGAGAGTCTCGGAGGGGAGGGGTGTGGGGGGAGTTTAGGAGGGAGGGGAGGGAAGGGGCAAGGGGGGAGATTTGAAAGGGATGGGTGATGGGGAGGATTTGGAGGGGAGGGGTGAGATTGGATTTTGAAAAGTGTACGATTCATGGGAAACGAACATTTTTTGCAAAATGAGTTTGAGACCTTCGAGTCAAAAATACGTTTGAGGACACTGGAGGAGGGGTGGAGTTCTGGATAGTTTAGGGAATGTAGAAAGGAGGAACTGTAAGAGATAGTATTATATATATTTTTTGGAATGAATAGATTTGGTGAGCAAGACGAAAGCATCCTTTTGTAGGAAAAGAAGAAAAGGGTGTTATAATATATGAGAGAAAATAGTTGTTCAGGGGAGAGATTATACATTTCTAACCACGTGATCGCGTGATCGTGAACGAAGAACGAATGAACAAAAAGAACAACAAATAAACGAATAAGACCTGGGAAGGAAAATTTTTTTTTTTTTTTTTTTTTTGTGAGTAGAGATATTAAACAAGGAGGTATGGGGTGAACGACTGGGACGAAACAGAGAACGAAAATAATTTCAGCGCATTCGACGAATCGCTGAGAGAAAAACAAAACCACAAGGTCGGAGACGGTACGGTAGCCGAAGCCTACGAGTACTAGGCCGCAGAATACTCGATACGCATTAACCGACGATTGTGTATATATGTACGAAAAATTAGCACCGAAAAATTTCCAAAAAGATACGCTATAGGTACAGACACCGAAAGATAGATACAGTCTCGACAAAAACACAATTGAGAAATATCACTTAGCTTCGAAAGCGTGAGCGCATGGAACAGCTTCGAAAAGACGTGACCTCGCCGTGATCTCGCGAGATCTCCAAGGATTGGGAAGAGGGGTTAGGTGGGGTTAACGAGGGTAGAAAATAGCATGGTTTTGGATTGGGCAAGATTTGAGATGGTGGTGAACAGTTGTCTTGAAGACCTGAAGGAAAGAATAAGATTGAAGAGGATGTGCAACTTGGTTCCATAGGCAGGAAAAATGAGAAACAAATGAATGGAGGTGAGCAGTGATTCTGGATTTCGGTAGTTTCACCAGAAGGGGGTTGATAGTGGATCATGTGTGCCCTGCACAAACCTAGGGGAGACATAGCATGCAGAGATCAGTAGAGGGTGCAAGATCTGAAAGGAGGTGTCCGAACACCACCGACCTATCTGAGATAGGGTTGTGATAGAGCCATAGACTCGGCTTCATTGCAGGAGATTCCAATAATCTTGAAGGCCTTGGTTTCCATGGCATCAGACTGAGCAAGGTGTGAGGCAGGTGAGCCAGCACAGAGGCCTTGTGGTTGTTAGAAGTTCGGATTTACTATGGAAAGATGGCACAATGGAGGAAACCCAGTCAGTGGTGGGCTTTGGAGGCCAACTTTGATAATTGGTTTGCCCATGACAGACTATAGCTGATGGTGAGGCCCAAAGGTTTGAGGAACTTGTCTGCTTCAAGAGGCTTTGTTGTGTTTACAAAGTCGAGGCTCATGGAAGAGCTTTGTTTACACACAAGGATACACCTAAATAACTTTGGTGTAGGAAGATGCTATTTGGCCCATTATGCCTGCCCCACAATAATCCCAGAAACCGTCATCCATCTACACACGAGCTACCTACAAGTCCTGCCAATATCCTTGTGAAAGCAATTTGCTCATGGCTTGTAAAGGAAGGAGATGTGAATGTGACGGTTTTTCCAGTCATCCTTTCAGGGAGTACAGAATGTTAGAATGGCTTGAAAAACCTATTCCAGGTGTTAGACTACCTCCTGATTCTAGCAAGGTGTTCAAAGAAGAAAGAGGCTGCTGTCTGCCTATCTGAAGGTTGTGGGATCCTACAACAGAGGGTGGAGTCATCAGCGACATTAGCAACAGCTTTGCACCTCAGCCTCTTGTTGGGCAATTTCCAATTAACCTCTGGGCCTTGGATCTCCCGACTTCAAGGGGAGCAAGATAACATTTGGTGGCACCAGGCCACAGAGGACATTTATACTCCATGACACTGTGGATGAAGACGTTGTACACTGTGAGGTGTTGAGAGTGTGCTCAAGAGATGTCCAGTGAGATGTCCAGCCAGATGTTGTGAGAGGTTTGGGAAATCTGAGAGACTGCTGTGACCTCTTGGTTGAGGTTCAGTGTCCATCCATTGCTGAGTTGGCAGAAGCCATTGGAGAAAAAACAATTATTGAACCACTCAAACAAACAGCCAGTTTTAGATTCACTAATTGGAGATTTCTCAGCCTCCCCCCCTCAAGGATATGGGCACCAACTCAAAAGCTACCAATAAACCCTTCAACAGGTATAAGCTTCCCCTGCATATGGGAAGCTTCCCCCGAAAAGTACGTGTAAACATCCTCAAAAATTATGTTTTGGACAATACGAATGCTAATTACGTCCATTTTAATGCACATTTATGGTTGACAATTATTTTATGAAAAATTGTCAACTTCACCTTCAACCCCACGATTTCTCCATGTGAGGTCCACTGTATTTTTTTTTCACAGCACTCTTAAATCGACTTCCAGGTGCTAAAAATCGATATACTATTGAAATATTATGAGTAAAATTGCTTTCCTCTCCTATTTCCAAAAATGTAAGGTTGAATATTTACATTTAGAGCGGTGTATAAATACAATACAGTGCCACACGCCACAATTTTCCACAATTTATTTTACATCGTTTTTATTATGTAAGATGTGAATTCAAAAATTGTGACTATTATAGAGGTAAACAAAATAGTCATTGGTTAATAGAGCTATGAAACACCACTTGAAACACGTCCGCAATCCCCTGCAACGCTCCATAGCGTTCTAGACATACATCCCTTCCCAATCCCACCCCCTATCCCTCCCCCCCTCCCCCTCCCTCCCCCTCCCCCCCTACCCCTCCCTTCCCCTCCCCACCCGCGAGTACTACGTAACTTTTGAACTGCGTATGCAAATTACAGGTGCATGTGGTAACCTTTCATACAAATTTTTGGTTTAACGTGCATATATTTTATGATGGGGGACACAAGATTGTACACATTGAGTGTATTGAGAGGACATTGTACACAAGAGTTGATGGGGGAAAAGAACACGTAAATTGAGCAGATTTACTTTCACCAAATAGTGGTACAGTTTATTAATGAGTGAAGCACATTTTACTTAGTTGTGGAAGAACAAAAGACGCATGTGAACCGCATCGCATCGTGAGTAACAAAGCCGACGGAAATCGGATGATGGTTAACGCAAAATTACCACAGGAATGACTTTCGGGAGGCGCGTAATATGCGTGCTGATGGGCTTCGTTAAACCTTGCTAATAATTTTTATTTGACATATGATTCGATTTTTCCGTGTCCCTCATCGTGTATGACACTCGACCCAAACAAAGCCAATGGAAATCTGAAGCAACAAACACAGGCAGTGTATAAATCAGCAGAGGCCTACACGCTTGATGTCTTAGGCCCACCAGAAGACCAAGATGGCGGCCATATTATTTCGTCTGGGTGCTATGGTGGGTGGAGTCAAGCGACAAATGTGGGTGGGGTCCGGCAGCTGTCTGACCAATGGGTGCACATTTCAAAAATTTAACCCCAACAAGAACCAAAATACCAACAACCATGCGGAACTTTTGTGGACCTGCAACACGTCACAGGTAAAAACCATCCCCCCAACATTAATTGAGGGAGACCTTAAACCCACAGTGGACTGAAATAGGCTGGTGTCAAAATTTATATATAAAATAAGTAAACATGAAACAAAAAGCATGATAATGTCAACATTCATGTTGCTGAGCACAATGATTACAGCAATTACTGACGGACTATAAAACACCATTGTTCATTTTGCCTTTTTTCACAGCATGCATGAGATACAACGCATGTGGAAAAAGTTCCATGAGGACTACAGACATTTTGAAGAGTGGTTAGAAAAGGCAGAACAGAAGGTATCACATGGCAAAACCTCCTGCATTCTGTATTCTACTGCCAAAGAAGAGTTGAAGAAGTTTGAGGTGAGCAAAATATATGTTTATTACATTGTATCAGTATAGAATTTGTTTTGTGCATCAAAGGTATGCAGCATCGATGGAAAACATTCAAATTGCGCTCAAAGTAGAAAAGACTCTCAATCCAAGCACAGCTACAAAGCAGGCCTTAAGCAGGATAAAAATGAAGCTCAACTGCCCTCAACTTCCTGCATATAAGCAGGTTGATTGAGAAAGAACCTCCCAGATAACCACACCAAATGAGAAAGTACATCCAAATGGTGCTTTCCCTTGGTTATCTTCGCTTCCTAACTGCCCAAGTGATGACATAGTTGAACAAAAATTGCTAGAAATTCTGGATTGCATAATGCAATTGGGCTGGCCTGCTGGCCTGGAGGCACGCACACTCATCTTTAAGCTGTCTAGCCTGAGTCCGAATCTCGATCCAGTTATATAACTGTCATCCTGGTGTTTCGCAGACAGGGTTATTCATCAATGTGTGTGCCATCCCTCGGATGAACGTTAACCTGGGTATCCCATCTGCTGGCGTTAGTTTGTGAATTGGTGATCCCGGGATGTCCTTCGCGAAGAGTAGGCAAGCTATTGCCGGCACCACGAATAAATTCCAATTTACTGCCCTGACTTCCTGAATTGGAGTGGTGACCAGACCAGGATTGTAGCCCAGCAACTGTTCTACCTAGAGCAGAGTTTCTCAAACGGTGGGTCGTGACCCCCAAGTGGGCCCTGAGTGGGTTTCCAGAGATGGTGGCGATCTGTCTGTGCTAAGTAGTTACACAAGTCCTCGTGATGTTCCCAATAACCTACCGATGTCAACTTGCATTCTCAATCTTCGTAGTGATCAAAACTAAAGCCAGAAGCAGGTTGATCGATGTCGAGAGCGAGCTACAATGTTCGCTGAGAAAGACTTGTCCCCGAATTGACACGTGTGCAAAAAGGAAATAAAAATGGCCCATCTCCCAGTCTTTTTTTTACTCCTGTAGTAGTCAGTGCTGGAACTAATGGGCCCAGCTCAGTTTTTTTCAGTAAACTGGATTTTTTCAAAATAGTTTTTCCTCAGTTCTTTTTAGCACTTATAGGGGATAACTGGGGGTCGTGGCGACCACATACCAGGACAGGTGGGTTGTATAGTACTTGATGGTGGTGATGATGATGATGATAATGCAATTGAAGCAATCTCCTTGGGATTAAAAATTGTATCAAGCAGTGTATGAATCCATAGGTTGTCAAATTAAACTCTTTATTAGAATGAAGAACTTGTCTTCCTTGTGAAGGATAGTGTCAATCTGTGTTAGTAGACAGGCAGAACCTTTATTAGTTACAATACAGTATAAAGCAAGAAAGCATCTGAAAATGCAAAGTCCTCCCGCGTCCGTTAAAATTCTGACGTCTTTATCTTCTTCCGTATGCTCAAAATAACGAAAACAGTTCATATTTTTTTTAAATACAAAATGAAAATTGATGATTTTATGCAGTCTTGACCTTTGACCTTTTGATCTAAAAAAAAAACAGTCGACTCCTACCTTTTCATTAGTGAACCAATTCGGTGACCCGATATTCAAATGCATGAAATTTCAGGTTGATCAGGTGAAAATTAGTGATTTTTCGCAACCTTGACCTTTGACCTTTTGATCTAAAAAAGCAATCGGCTTGTAGCTTTTGATTTGGTGAACCAAATCAATGACCCAATATGCAAATTCTTTAAATTTCAGGTCAATCGGGTGAAAATTGGCGATTTTAAGCAACCTTGACCTTTGACCTTTTTATCGAAAAGAAAAAAACAATCCGTTTCTAGCTTTTGATTGGTGAACAAATTCAGGAACCCAATATGCAAATTCTTAAAATATCAAGTCGATCCGATGAAAACTCTACGATTTTATGTGACACTGACCTTTGACCTTTTGATCTTTTGACCAAATTATTATTAATTTGCCTTCTCCATATTCTCATAATAAAGCTTTGGTGAAAATTTGATGGCAAAACGCAAATGGTAAATTTAAATTTCAGGTCAATTGGATGAAAATTGATGCTTTTATGTGACGCTGATCATTGACCTTTTGACCAAAAATTTAATTTGCCATTTCCGTGTTATTATAATATATATTTGGTGAAAAATTGCAAACCCCCGTCTCCTGTTTTTCAGGGGACGAGCTAACACACAGTATGTAACATCGTGTACAGAGTAGTTTCACTCTGGGATATATTGAGGATAGATATCTGTTAAATGAAATTTAAAACAAACAACTAAGTGTATGGAATTGATTTAGAAATGTATCATTGGCCAATGCGAAAAACACTGTTGGATCTTCAACGCCAACAGATGGCCACTCCAGGTCTTCTGGCTTAGCATCCTTCCAATAGTCAGTGCACACAATGACGCATTGCTCTGCATGCGAACCACCATGTGGCGACAGTTTATAGCTGGGCCGAGATATGAACCCAGACTAGCCAGCTGATAGGCGATTGCCATACCTCACGACTATCCTGCCAGCTCAATGTGACATCAGTGGCATTATAAAAGGATATGCATAATTTATAATAGATTAGCATTTTTTGTGTATTGTTATCCTTATTATTGGAGCACATTTTGAGATTTACATTCAGATTAAAACTTACTAGCAACGGTACCCACCCTATGGGCGGGGCTTCAATTGAAATGAAATGAAATATCAGAAATATGATAGGCAAATGAAAAGGCTTTTTGACCCAAACCCAAATGAAAAGGCAAAATATCAGAAATTGAAGGCTTTTTTTTTTAATTTAAAACGATTTATATAAACATCCGTTAAATCATATCACACGCAAATCATCAAAATCTAAATAGTATTTGTAGAATATCAACAAAAGCCACATCACTGTTAATATAGGTAAATATTATTCCATTCTGTTTGGAAAAACTGGAAAATTTGAAAATTTGAAAATTTGGAAATTGGAAAATTGGAAAAAAAATTGGAAAATTGGAAAAATTGGAAATTGGAAAATTGGATAAAAAATTAGAAAAACAATATAGCCTATTTTACTCCAGGCGGTCCCAGGATTACCCACCCACAATTTTGTTGCGATCGGTTCAGCCGTTTTTGCAGTACCTGGGAACAGACAGACAGACAGACATTTTATGAATTATAGTAAGATGAATGTCCTCCAACAATAATAGGAGAAATAAAGTTTAATGAGTGAAGGTTTGAGTTGTATCTTCAGTGGTGACTATGTGAACTATTTGGCTTTCCAAAAGGCAAAGCATATATCTCATTCAGGTAAAACAGGCTCACCGAGCCAGTAGGCATCTTTAGTCCGGACCGACACGCCATTTTTGTGCAGGACTTAACACGCGCTCATTACTCTTCGCACTTCTGGTGATCTCGAACAAAATAGTTCTCGTAAAACCGTGACTTTAAAAACAGTTTTATTTCAGTTAATTGATGAGAGTTATATAAAAACGGCTGGAACAACTACAGAAAGGTCAAGAATTTTGTGACCCGTCATAAAATGGTCTATAATTTGTGATGTACAGGAAAACCTCAGTGCAATACCTTATACCCACTAAGAGAGAATCCATGGTCGGAATGAAAAATACCTTTAGCCCTCCAGTGCAAGCAGGAGAGGAAGCCTGTGTAAGATTACTTTGTGTTGACTCAGGTGATTTTTACAAAGCATATCCTGTCATGGTTTTGAAGTGTTTTTAATCATTTACTGGACTTGTCACGCTTTGTGTGCATTTTAATATTTCTCGATTGTTATTTGGCTTTGATCGGCACTGACATCGCCAATTGTTTTGAAACTTTGCGAACGTGTTTTGAAACTTTGCGAAAATGGCTTCTTACCGTTGCTGGGGTCGATTACAAGGATACTCGGATGAAGGGAAAAGGCCTTGTGAACAAAGCCATTTGTCCCATCCTGCCCGTGTAAAAAAAGAAACTTTTTTTGCGCAAATGCCGAGGCTCATGGAGGAGTGTAACGACAGAGGATGAGGGACTTTCAGCCTGATACAGAAGGTAAAAAGTGGAGACACCTGCAAACTTTACCTTTCAGTAGCAGGAGGTTATCAGGAATTTAAAAAAAATTAAGTTGATGTCCAGATATCCTGAACCTATCTTTGTGTGGCAGGTGGGTAGTTAAATTAATGGTTCGTGGCCATATTTCCTCTGTGCGATCATGGGTTTGCTCATGGAGGAGCCAAATTCAAACTAATTACCTTTTCTACAAATTTTACATGTGCAAAATGCAGTTTTATTTTTGCAAGTGTAACAACTTTGTAAAACTAAAAAAAGGAGGGAAAATAGATTGATTTACATCAGTGGTGTATTTGGTGCTTATTTCAAAGTTAAGCTCAGACAGTTTGATTGACGTAACTTTGATTCTCATTTAAAATTTTGTTTCACTCTCAATTGAACACAGTGGACTGGCCGTCTGGACGCTAGAGAGACACACCTGCTGTTGATCTTCAGCAGTAACTTGTTACAAATATCATGACTTTTGGAATAGTGTACAGCGACCGATACTGTAATTACATTACATGCCCACATGTGTGAATTCAGGCCTTGGAACGAAAACTCCAGGAGAGCTTGACACAGCTGGAACTCCTCAACAAGCAGTACCGAAGACTGGCTCGTGAAGGCCGAACAGACACAACAGGACACCTTCGGGACATGGTCACCAAGGGAAACCACCGTTGGGATGACCTCCAGCGCCATGTGGTAGCCATCTTGCGCCGACTAAGGGTTTGTGCTTTTTTTTTTTGTCTGCACTTTAAACCTTTTTCATGTATATGGTTATTCACACCTATCGTACTTTATACATATGGAAGAGATGCTGTTAGAATACAAGTGCCTGCAGGTGAAACACACGTAAGCATTATTTATGTGGAAAATATACTTGCTTAGATTTGTTGCTAGAGCATGCTCTGTGGTGGAGTGGTTAAAGGCTTACTGCATTGCCCTCTTTGGTGAGGGATCAATCACCATGTATGCTCAGAGATTTGCCCTGGAGAGGAGGTATGCAAAATGATGTCGCCACAGTACCACCTTGTATATTTGCCCATATTAATACTACTAGGGCATTGCCCGTACTATATCTATATCTAAAATTATATCCCCCCCCCTCTATTTACATGAAATGGTTTGGTCCAAAGCGAACGGCTTGCGAGTACGGTGACAATCCCCCCCCCCTCTATTTACATGCAATGGTTTGGTCCAAAGCGAACGGCTTCCGGAGTTTGGTAAAGAAATCGCCATCGCGTGCACAAACGCGCAGGAAAGCGAATGAATCGCAAATTCGGTTTTATTAGTTTTAAAACATAGTTTAACGCCAACATAACAACCCAGGAAAATTCATGAGGTTATCGGGCCTCCCCCTCCACACCTGTGGCTATAGCACTTGCCAACCACATAGACACATGTTAACCACATCAGCATTAGTTTGTTGGTCTGTTAGAGTTCCCATCTGTACCGATGGTTCATGATGAGGGGAACCCAGTTTAAAATCCCATACGTGTTTGTCCAATGTCTACTAAAGTCCATGCAGTTCATGTAAAAAGTACATTGGTATCTACTAATGTCTTAGTCATACATGTGATTTCTGTACAAGCTTTTCCATGAGTTTTAGCTCAATCTAAAAAAAAAAAAACTAGGACACATCCAATGGAGGTGCCGCCAACTGTCGCATGGTCACAGTGTGAGTAAACATAGTCCTGTACTAAATTTCATATTATACTTTTCCTTGTTAGCTCAAACTTGAACACATATGAAACATTCACAATATGAAGCTCTGTGCCAAATATGACGATTCTAACTGCCGTCTTTGTCCAGTTACTCTGCCGACAAAGAGACAAACACACAGACGGATCATCGCAATGCTCACACGCTCATCCTACGGCCAGGGCATGACATATTACATCCTCAGTTATGCCTAGGCAGGTTGCCAAGGCAGGTGGCCACCACATTGCCAGAATGATCAAAACACTGGCAATACCTACATGTCGCTTTGCTGATGGGTTTGATCAAAAGACAGCATGTTGTACTTAGGATGTAAAATTAAGTGAAACACATAAAAATGGACATTTTATAGCATGTAGTTGTCGTTGCTGTCATCATGGCTGTGGTTGTTGTTTGTGTACGCCTTTCATTTACTTTTATACATATTTATATTGCTTCTAGAAATATTGCTAGTTTACTACATATACATTTGTACTCCTTTCATGTACATCATGCTTTACTCTAAAGGGTTGCTGCTGTCGTACCGTTGGAACCAGTACGTTAAAGCTCTGGGTCCTGCTTCTTCTTCTTCTTTCATTTGGGAAAGACAGGCTTTTAAAACTTGCATTATTATGACTAAAGGGACACTAATGTATAATATTTCTTCCAAGTAAATCGATTATTAACTTTACAATGGTATAATTCTTGTTATTCTATGTTAATGCAAACATTTATGCTGTTTTTGTTTTCCTCATGTAGCATTTCACTGGGAAATGGGACGATTTTGAATCAAAAAGAGAGAGCATGACAGTATGGCTTACTGAGATGGACCTCCAGATAACTAACATGGAGCACTTCTCTGATAGTGATCCGCAATCCAAAATTCAACAGCTCAAAGTAAGTCCCAGCATGGAGTGCTGTGCTGTGTTTATTAATATTTGTTTGTCCCTCTCTTTCTCTAGGTGGTGCATATGGTGGCCTTTGGCTTCAATTGTGTAATTAATTGTTAAGAATGAGCAGGGGAGAGCATTTTATTTGAATGATGTTGAGATGAAACATTTTCCTTTCAATTAATAACAAAGTGTGGGACTCACATGTGTCACGTGACCCGCTGATCCTCGTCTTTGGGCTTGAGCTGGAGAAGCATTCTATCTTACATTTTTGCTTATTTGTTCACATTCATGAGTTTTTCTTCTCAAGACTTTGTAGGCACTTGGGTATGTGTCAACTATCAAAATTCTCAGGTCAGTGGTGGTTGTATATACTGTAGCAGACCTTAGATTGTGTTGTATTACCCCGGCAGCACTTACAAGTCATTGAGAATATCCATTTGTTGATGGCCAAATTGTATTGTTGTTTATGAAAATTTGTCTTTTATTGAGTCTTTGATAAAATATTATAAAATTACAAAATTATGTATGTTCTTATTGATGTCGTACTTCAGCTAATCTGCAATTTTTTACTTGTTTCCTTCCAAAATGGTTGCCTGCCATATTAGTTGAAAAAGGCTTTTCTTTCCCCCTATTTATGCCTTGACAATATCAACTGGGGCTATTTAGAGGTGACTTAATTTCATTGTTTGATTTCTCAACTTTCAAATTCTTCTTTTTAAAAATCTTCTTTTTTTTTAACCATAAGGTCTTCCAGCAAGAGAAAGCCCTGAACAATGCACGCCTTGAGGAGTTGCGGACACAGGCACTGTACTTGATGCAGTGTTCCGAGCCGCCGGATGCTGTCAGTGCAGAGCTTGGTTTGGAAGAACTGCATCGACGCTGCCATGACGTGTTTGGTCGAGTGGGACGTTACTTGGGTCGTCTGAACACCCCTCATGTAGGTGAAAATATTGTTCATTTGTTTTTACATACAAGGCGATCAGACATATAAATTGCTCCATCAGGCCTTTTTTATACATACATATACATCTTTTTACCTCTGCCACCAAAGGTGGATGGAGGTTATGTTCTCACCCCTGTCTATCTGTCTGTTTGTCTGTCTGTTTGTGAACAAGATATCTCAAAAGGTTATGGACGGATTCAGACGACGGACGGATTGGCAGAGATGTTATGGACGGATTGGCAGAGATGTAGCATATGTGACAAGGACGAAATTATTAGATTTTGGTGAAGATCCGGCTACTAGAATTTTTTAAGTGATTCTTCACCATTGGGAAATAAGGCCAAAAAAGATACATAGCAGGATATCTCAAAAGGTTGTGGACGAATTTGGAGGAAACATGGTGAAGAATGTTTCTACATTATATTAATTCTGTATTGTGATTTTCGACTCTACTCTGAGATCCAAAACGTAAACTGTTCACCAGGTGGAGGTATGCTCTCTACTGAGTGCCGTTCTAGTTTTATATACATTTTTTTTACATATACATTTTTTATACATATACATATTTTTACATACAAATTGCTCCATCAGAAATTTCTCCATCTGTAATAATCCCTCAATTGGATGTGTTTCTGGCTTGGTCTTGTTCCCTCTGCTGCCGAAGAAGAAAAATCTCAGAGTAGAGATTATGTTTTCACCCCTGCCTTTCTGTTTATCTGTTTGTGAGCAGGATGTCTTAAAAGGTTATGGACAGATTCAGACATTGGTTGTGTGAAACCTTGGTGGACTGGTTGGTTGTGTGAAAAGGACGAATTTATTCGATTTTAGTAAAGATCAGAATCCAGATCCAGATGTGGATACTAAATTTAAATACTAAATAAATTCTTCACCATTGAGAGATGGGGCCAAAAACGATATATACAGGATGTTCCTAAATGACCTAGACAACTTTGGGTTTTAATATATTTAGTACCACAAATTATGCAACGATACTCTTTGTTTTATGATACAGAAACTCATAAAGTTTTCTTTATTTTCAGGTCTGGTGGTTTAATGTAAAATAAAATGGCGACTTCACAGAAGAAAGCTCAGTGCGTCAAATGGTTCATAGAGAGGAGATCCGACAAGCAAGTCCAGTGTAATTTCCTTACAAGGTATGGAAGGAATCTGCCATCTTGGACGAGTATCAGAGAGTAGTACAAGGGGTTTAATGAGACTGGAAGTTGTCAGAAATAGAAAAGTACCGGTCGACCAAGCAAAAGTGTAGCAGACGTTGAAAGAGCGCGTGAGTCATTTCAACAAAGTCCCAAAAAATCAATCCAATGGGGCGCATCCAAAGAACTGGAATAACAAACCACCACTGTACACAGGATTTTTGCATAAAATATTGAAGTTTTATGCTGACAAGATGCAGATTGTGCAGGAACTCAAACCAAATGACGGACCCAAACGCAAGACATTTGCCTTGGAAATGCTCAGTCACATGGAGGACGATGAAGATTACCTGAAAAAGGTCATGTTCATAAACGAAGCTTGTTTTCATGTATCAGGGAAAGTCATCTGGTACAATGTGAGGATCTGGGGCTCTGAAAACCCAGACGTGGTCATTGAACACATACGCAACAGTCCAAAGGTCAATGTGTGGTGTGGCCTTATTCATGACTGCTTGCTGGGTCCGTTTTTCTTTGCGGAGGGGCGTGAGCTCAACAGGACGGTGCTCCCTCTCATTGGGCCTTCGTCGTCCTAGCCGTCCTGATTGAAAATTTCCCAGGTCGCTGGATTGGCTGAGATGGACCAACCGCCTAACCCCACGATCAACATACATAACCCCCCTTGATTTATTTTCTGTGGGGGGTTGTCAAAGATGGTGTCTACAACACCAAGGTGACAAATCTGCAGGATCTTTGTTCTCGGATCACAGCTGTATGCACACTATTGGACGCAAACATGCTGAACCAAACATGGCAATAACTCGTGTACCACCTTGGTGTCTTGTGCGTGACAAAGAGAGCTCACATTGAAGTGTATTAGCAACGGTACCCGCCATACGGGCGGGGCTTCAATTGGGAGGCCAAAATGAAAAGGCAAAATATCAGAAATTGAAGGGTTTTTATTTTATTTTAAACGATTTATATAAACATCCGTTAAATCATATCACACGCAAATCATCAAAATCTAAACAGTATTTGTAGATTTTCAATAAAAGCCACATCGCTGTTCATATCGGTAAATATTATTCCATCGTGTTTCAAATTTGGGCAATGGGCTCTCCAATATTCGATGTGTTCACGGTTTGAATTACGTAACGTAACGTTTATGACGATGTTTTCATTGTGACGATGTTGTGACGATGTTTGTGTTCACGGCAGTGTTTGATGTGACGGTGTGAACGTAATTTCGCAATGTTTTTCGTTTTTATTTTCGTAATCTTTTAATGAATGTTTAATGTTTTATGAATGTTTAATGAGCGTAAGAATGAGCGTAATGACCATTAAATGAACGAATGAATGTAATGAATAATTCGATGCGAAGCGAAAGATGCCTCAGAGCTGTCACATTCACAATCGCTATGTCGTATGTACTCCCCATACGTGTTTCCTTCATTGTAAAAACTACCAAGTCAACAGTTAAAAGGATTTTGAGCCCATAGGTGTTACGGCCTCAGCAAGATCGATGGAGACAGCGATCTGTTAGCTTATACACCGCCCAAATAGTTATGTGGAATTCTCTCATGTAGAAATTCAGCCTGTCATCCTTCCGAGGTCGGCAAATTGAGTACCAGCTTGCTGGGATGAATGATCACGGTGTGTACCCCGATTTCGAATAGGTACACCGTATCCCTGCACATCATAAGAGGCGACCAAGGGTTGGCGTCAGGAAGGGCATCCGGCCATAAAAACATTGCCTCAAGCAGGGAACCATGGTTGTCATGGGGCCCGCAAGGCTAACCCCCGCTCCAGCGGGGAAAATGGCCTTAAAACGATCATTCATTCATTCATATTCTCATGTAGAAATTAAACTCACGTCGTTTGAACTTTGGCCGAGGTCATTATTTACTTTTAATGATGTTTATATATGAATCAAAAAGAAGATAATTGGTTTTGGGTGTCCTTTCCACATATCTCGTGGGATTGTGAGTTGGAGAGTCGACCGTGATGGCGGGGAGGGGGTTGGCATTCTCTCAAGCAGGGATTCAACCCATCTCCTTACAAAAGGTCTTTGTCTGAGGTCACCGAGTCCGATCGGTGCAGCCGTTTGTGCGGCACCCTGGAAAATAGCGTTATGCGGGAGTCCAAACCTGAAAATGCTGGAGGCCAAAGCTGAAATTGGAAAAACAATATCGCCTATTTTACTCCAGGGGATCCCAGGATTACCCACCCAAAATATCGTTGCGATCGGTTCAGCCGTTTTTGCGGTACTTTCGAACAGACGGACAGACGGACGGACAGACATACGGACGGACATTTGGTGAATTATAGTAAGATGGGTGGTGTGCACAAAGCCTTGAGTTTTTGTTTCATATAAACCAAATTGTATCGTTTGTATCATTTGTGGTTCTAAATATATTAACAACCAAAATTGTCTGGGTCTTTTTGGAACACACTGCAGCACCATAATTAAAAAAGTTGTGGGATGGATTATGCCAAAACTTGATGAATGAGTTGGGTAGGTAGCAAGAACAAGCCGGTTCGATATTGAGTCAGGGCTTGATGCAGATCCAGCCTATCAGTGGGATACAAAACGTAATCTGATCAGCCTGGCGGAGGTATGCGCTCTACCAAGTGCCGTGCTTGTTCATTTTGATTTTATTTACAAAATCTGGTGTCTTGGAACTGCAAGATTGGCAAATTAGTAAAGCAGCACCGTTTTCTCATCCCTTTTTCCCCAGCATCGTGCACAGATGGTGCTTGTCGCATCCATGCTATTACCGTTGGTGTTGTAAAATCCACTTTACCCACTTTCATCATTTCTGGGCTGCATTCACTATTTGATCAGGGTTGATAACTTCTCCAGGAGCCCTGCATTCCACAAATTCCATTCCTGGGGTTAGGAGCTTTGCGTTAACCTGCAGCAGCAGAGGATGAAAGAAGCATGGCGTACAAGAACTACCAAGTCCTTAACAGTGCGCCATATGTCACCATCAGCTGTGTTTGTATTCCTCAAATAATATCCAAAAACGTGGAGTACATTGGACAGTTTTTCTTGCGTATATTGTGAGTCATCTAGGAACTGTTAAAGAATACTGAATGATGTGGGTGGAAGATACATTCTTGAGCTACCATAGCAAATGAAAAGTTTAAGACAAAGTTCAGTACTTAACTGTTCATCAATTCGTTTTTCGTTTGGCATTGTCTCTTAATCTTGATAGTTGACCATCCAATTTCCTAATGAGATTTCCGATAGTCGATGTTGGTGTTAAATGCCCTGTCATTGGCTATTAATTAACTCCTGGCACAAAACGTAAACTGATGTTTTTAGATATCACCTGAGATATAGTTTGCAATTATTGTAATAAAATAAATATATACTTAGTAACTATTATAACGAAATACG